>NC_141536.1:159777498-159874998 GCF_021556685.1 Rattus norvegicus
TTAGGAAGCAACAGCTTAGACTTCCTGGATAGCAGAATTGTTAAAATCTGGAACAACATTTTAGGATTTGCAGTAGTCCATCTAACTTGCTAAACCAATGAGGTGAGCTCAACATTTGCACCCACAAACGCATACCACTTAAGAGAAAAACTTACTGAGAAAGGAAAGATAGATCCATTAGCTAACACTGAATCACAAGTCGCTGTGAAACTGCACTTGAAATAAACATTTAGCCATGGAGAACCAGTGGTGGGTGGACTGGAAGAGGTCCATCCCACCCTCCCCCTGTAGGTTAGCTGCAGGGAGCTTCGCTCAGCTTTGCTGGGGTTAGGCTGCAGCTGTGGTTAGGAGGAATCATCAATCCTGTCTGTTTCCACTGGACTCTCATTCCCAGCAGGTCATGAGGCATTATGCCCACATGATAATCTCAGATATACAAACCACAGCTGGTATGTTCAAGATTCTTGGGAATCAAACTCACCCTGGCGTGCTTCCTCCCACAGGTTGTGCTGTCTAATCAAAGCTCTCCCCACTGACAGTAGTCACAGGACAGGGACAGAAGAGAGGAGGATTGGAGACATTTCTGAGAGAAAGCACTAAAGATGTTGCTACAATGCTGTAGGTGCCAATTGTTGACTGATTGAGGTGGCATAGTTCGTCCTTCTTCCTAAAGGACAGTTTTAGTTTTAGCTTTGGAAGATGCCCCATCGGTGAATACAAACACTTTCTTTAGATTAACTCACGTTCTTGTGGAGGTTTCCTATCTGTATGAGAAAAATGTGTCCAAAAGGGTGTAGAAAGTCTAGGTGGAGATGAACATCACAAGGCTTTGAGTATGGAGGCTGGGGGACACACCCGGATGTAGAACTCAGCATACAGGGGTGGAGGCACTGGGATGGGGGCTGAGGTGCAGGCAGTTGCAAGATGCCGTGGCTCGCATGTGGGCTCCACAGCAGAGGGACTCCAAGGTCAGTCATCTGAGGTGGGATGTGAGGGTTTGTTGGTTTAGGAGTGTGATTCTGGCCACAACTAATGGGGCATTTTTATATAAACATATGCTAGAAATCTTCCTTAACACCCAAAACACCTTAAAGGAAATTCACCAAAAGTTAAAACAGAATTTGAAACAGTTGATAATGCAGTGAGGGATGGTAATAGCGAGGAGATTGCTAGAAGCTGGATCTCCCTGCAAACCCTTTTCCGTCTTCCGCCTTTCTTCCCTCCATCTCTTATTTATTACTTTCTCCCTTTCTTTAACACCTTTGCATTGAGAATTTAAAATAATTGCGAAGCACAAAGATAAGCCATGACTATGTAAACCAAGGTGAGATCAAGGATCAGATAAGTTTAATACTTTAAATAGAGGAACAATGGGACAAAATCACATTTTTTTTTAACGTGTGAAAGTGAATATACATCTCCGCATGTAACTCTTGATGACCTTGAACTGGCTAAGTAGAGCAAGGTGGCCTTGAACTAGCAGAGATCTGTTTGCCTCTGCTTGGACTGGAGAGCTGGGATTAAAGATATGCATCCCCACACTCAGGCAAGATGCTACTTCTTATAACTCCATGATAGGCTGATGAACAATGAGAGACTGCAAGGAGGAGTTAATGTCAATGGCATATTCATGGGCAGTTCTTAATCACAACCCAAGAAATCAGGGAGTCTAATAAACTGGCCCCAGGCGTCCATTTTGTTTCTTATTTTTATTATTCATTTATTCATTATTTTTCCTCTCTTAAATGTATGTGGTATGTGTCCATGTGTGTGTTCCTGCCCATGTGCTTGTGTGTGTACATACGCATGAAGACAGTCTTCCTTGATCTTTCTCCACCTCATTAAGGCAGACTTTCTCACTTGAACCCGTAGTTGGCCCATAGAACTAGTCTGGCGAGTTGGCTTGATTTGAAGATCCCCTGCCTTTATCTCCTGAGCACTGGAATCATAGGTGGGCATTTCCATGGGTTCTGGAGATCTGAATTCAGGCCCTCAGGTGGATGCGGTCAGCATTTACCCACTGAGTCATCTTTTCATCCTTGTATTCAATCTTAAACAGATGTCCAAACACTGGGTAGCATATCTGTAAATCTTAGTATGTTTTCAGTCATCTCAATTGATATTCAACTTCAGCAGATGATGTTCTCGCTTTAGGAAAAATAATTAGAGGCCCACTACCGGCATCTTCACTGACAACCCGCTATGGGATACTCTATCAGCCACATGATCTTTCCATATCTTGGTCTGCACAACTCGGTAATGGGGTCGTAAGCATGAATAAATGATGAGATGGAAAACACAGAAAAAATAGATAAAATTTAAGCTACCGAGAAAAGTCTCCGGAGACTTCTACTTTTCCATAGCATGATCAGGCAGCCTAGGTTTAAGTGCACGTCAATCTCCATGTCTACCCCTTTAAGTGTTAATAAGGTTTCAACACAGAACATTCGCATCCCAGCAAGCCCGCGGTTCATGCTTCTGTAATGCTCAATGACCACTGTGTGATTTTATTCCTCCCTACTGGGTCTTTTAAAAACTAGAAAGGAAAACATCCTGGGCTAAAGTCTTTTTTTTTTTAATCGTAGCTTAAGCCTAATGGAGCAAGAGTCACCTGATTCTTGCATGGGATTGTTGACACAGAGATAATAAGTTTCCACCTGACGACTCAATTATTTTTAATGATTTGCACAAAATAATTACTGTTGACAACTGTCCAGCTTCTCAGAAGGAAACGACTTGTCCGTGTCCAGTTTTGTGTCTCCTATCCATCATAGCTTTGCAAATGGTTGGACATCAGTGACCGAGGACTGTGAGGAACGAGCTGCAAACACCAAGGAGATAAGGCCTCTCTCACAGAAGTGGGTCTTGGAGAGTGATGGCCAAGATGGTAGAAAGTCAAATAATCTGAGTGCAGAAAGCCTTAGGTAAGGAAGGATTGAGTCACTCACATGCACAAATGTCCAGTGTGGTCCATTTCAGGTAGGGATGGTTCTGAGGGCTTAGCCTTGCCTCTCTGTCTGTTGATCTCTTCCACACACTGATCTCTCCACATACTGATGCCCGGGCCACCACATATCTATATTATATTGTAGTTCAGAATGCAGATAAAGAGCTCTTTTGTTGGGGGGACGGGTGCTGCTGCTTTCTTTGAAGTCCTAAGCTTATCTCCCACTCCTGACCGATGCACTACATTCATAGAGGACTCTACCTGGGCCTAGCAGGATGGCTCAGCAGGTAAAGTTACCGGCAGTTAAGCTGGATAATCAGAATTTTATATCCAGGACCCACATAGTAGAGGGAAACAAAGGATTCTCCTGGGTTGTCTTTGACCTCCACACATGTAGTTTGGGCATATGTGCCTCTCTTCCACAACACATGAATAAGAAAAAAAATATTTTAAAAAGAACCCAACAAAGCTCTCATTCTTCATAAGAGGTGTACTGCCTGAGAGATAAGAAGCCATTTGTGTACCTATCACTGTGCAGGGTGGTGTCCAGTAGGACAGCAAAGGTGGAGGAAGAAACTGAGGGTGAGAAACTTCTAGAAGCATAGCTGTTATATCTTATTGCCAAGGGCTTTGCTCGTCCTGCCTTCCTTCCTTGCCCTGACCTGCGTGGGGTGGGGTTGGTTCAATGGAGACCTGAGGAGGGGGTGAAAGAATGGGGGACAAGAGGCGCAAAGAAGGAGAGCAAGTCATTGTCTGATCAAGCTCTCAAAACTTTATTTCAGGGCAGTGGCTTATAAAGGCAAGCAATCGGGAAGGTTACACAGGGCCCAAGGCCAACTCATTACTGTCACCATCCTCCCAGTGTTCTTTCAAGGAAGAACGTTTCGGAAACGTTCCTGAAACAGAGGGTGTATAAGTGGGCTTGGCTCCTGGCACTTCCTCCCTTCCTTCCTCCTTCCCTTCCTCCTTCCCTTCCTCCCTTCTTTTCTTCTTTCTTTCACTCATCTGCTTACTCCATTCAGCTTGCAGTCCCTAGAGAACTTCCTGAGGCAACTGTTCCATTGCTGTGAGGAGACCCCGGGACCAAGGCAGTTTATAAGAGGAAGCATTTAAGTGGATGCTTACAGTTTCAGAAGGTGACTCCATGGCCGTCTAGTGGTGATCAGGCAGGCTGACATGCTCCGAAGCAGGAGTTGAGAGCTCCCTTCTGATCTTCCAGCTGACTCTCTAACTCCTTCCTGCTTGTGGGTCAGAGGAAGCTCTCGGCTGTGCTCCAGTGCCATGGCTGCCTACCTGCTGCAATGCTCTCCGCTGTGCCGACCATGGACTCACCCTCTGAAACAACAGGCGGGCCCTCAGTTGAAGAGTTGCCTTGGTCGTGCTATTTCATGCCAGCAGTGGACCAATAACTGTGATGTACAGGCTGAGGAAGATGAGGGGGCCGCTGCTTTGGTTATGTGGTATTTTCTCTCTCCCTTCTTCCTTCTCGCTTCCTCCTCCTCGATTCCTCCACTCCCTTCTTTGCTTCTTTCCTTCCTCCTTGGGTCTCGCATAGCCCAGGCTTGCCTTGAATTAAGGATGGCCTTGAACTTTTGATCCTTCTGCTCCTAAGGTTGGGATGCTGGTTATCAAACACCCAAGCAAACATTCTTCATAATGTTTGCCCAACACTAGCCCTTTGCTTGCTAGAAAAACACTCTACCAGTGGAACTATACCCGGCCTGTGGTTGTATCATCTTCCCTAAATACTTCTGTGTCTGGCCGTGCACATGGCCCTAGATTCACCCATTTCTTTGGATTAATCGGCACGAATAGAGAATGTATTTAAATTTTAAAGAGACAAGAATAACAGAAATGAACTGTTGAAATCTATAGCAGCTCTCCGTATGCCAAAGTGGTCATTTGGGAACGCTCCACAATACTTAGTTTTTGGGGACTTCCACAAGGTAAAATGTTAAATAAGCCTCAATCTGCCTTCTTCATTCTAGTTGAAGGTCTTGTTTGATTTATATTTCAGTTGTATGCTGGTTTTTCTTCTTCCTTTTTTTTTTCTGACTAGGGTTATATCACTGAGCAGGCCAGTTCTTCCTTTGAAGTTCTGAGTGTGAACCAGAGCCATCTTTGTATTTACTTAGAGAACCGAGGGAGGCCGAAACCCACAGAAGCTGGAGAAACTTTTGATATGCGCTGTCATCAGGAAAGAAAGTAAGTTTTAAACAGGAACATGGTTCTTTCTGGAAACTTCTCTTGGGAAACAAATTTCTGGCCCACGGGTTCCAAGATTCTCCAATCATGTATCAAAATACATGGAGCTCATCAGCACTCGAGGCTGATTGGCAGACACTCACCGTCCTGTTTGGATGCTTTAAGGGGAAAATGAAAGCCATATCGATGCAAACACCTAGAACGCTCATCAGCTGAAAATTGCTCATCAGAAGCATTGTTCGTTAGGATGAAATTGTGGAGCCGGACCCGTAATCGGGAAGGGAGATCACCACTGAGATAGGAAAGCCCAGCCCTTGGCTGAGAAGTTTAAGGGGAGATTCAGGGGAGACCCTGACGTCTCACCCTATTCCTAATACCTGGCATTTTAAGCTCTTTCAGGTCTGGTTCCACCACATCCTGCAAAGTTCAAAACGACATCGTGCGAAGTTCAAAACGAATTCTACTTCAGTCTTATCTCTAGCCTAAGATACGTAATTGTAATTCATCAAAAAATATCAACGGAGTTCTTGATTGCCAGAAAGCCGTGACTCCTCTGCTGGGGAAGTGTAGGAATTTTTGCACTTTGCATCCTACTGAAATTCTAAGCAGCTTTTGCTGCCACCGTTAAGTGAGGGTCACTTCCTACCTGGAGAACCAGAAAGATTGGAAACGTCTTGAGGCAGCCGTAAGTTTCTTCGGTCAGCTATCGTAGCATGGGAAACAGAGTCCTCCAGCCTTCTCTTAATGGATATGTGCTTCCTTTAAGAATTATTTTTTGTCTTGATGTAGGTGTGTATGTCTGCATGGTAGGTGTGTTCAGGTGGCCACGGAAGTGAGAAGGCGGCACTGGTCCCCTGGAACTCTAACAGCTGTGAGCTGCTGTGTGACTACAGGAATAGAACCTAGTTCTTCCGCTAGGAAGCCAGCGCTCTTAACTACTGAGCCATCTCTGCAGCCACATGTGTATATGTTTTAATGACCATGTGTTCATGCTAAAACATGCTACTGATCATGTTGTAACATGCTATTTATACTACCACTGAGCCATCTCTGCAGCCACATATGTATATGTTTCAATGACCATGTGTTCATGCTAAAACATGGTACAGATCATGTTGTAACATGCTATTTATGCTACCACGCACTCTAAATTTTATTAACATTTTTGGCAAGTACTTTTGTCAATAATGGTATTTTTGTTTGGTTGATTACTGGCTGATGACTTAATTATCTAGTTAGAATTATGTATTATGAGGCTGGAGAGCTAGCTCATTAGTTAAGACAATTAGCTTCTCTCCTAGAGGATCCTAGCTCAGTTCCCGGCACCGAGACAACCTGTATGTCTAGCTCTAGGGCTTTAATGACCTCCTCTGGTCTCCTCTGACCTCTGTGGGCTCTGCATCCATGCAGTACACAGACACTCGAGAACATTTCTATACATACAATTTAAAATAGAATTCTTTTTAACTTTTAATGTTTTCTATTTTTCAACATGGGGTATAACATTGTAGAAGTAGGTACTATTTTTCCCCAGAGGAGGTACGTCCTTGCAGGGAATATTAGGTATATACTTAGAACCTTTGTGAATGAAAATCCAGTTGTTTGGCAAGACTATTGATAAGAAAGAAATAGTTACAAACAAGACACAAATGAGCTAAGAACACGATTCTGTTATTTCTGTTGGTTTGGTTAATCTTCAATTTAGTTATAGGTCAATGAATGCATTTTTTTCCTTAAGATTTTGTGTTTCCTCTTCTGACTGAAGTGAGTAGTTGGGCCTTCCGAGTAGGAGTCTCACTTTCTCCCTTCGTCTGTGACCCGTGTCATTGGTATTCAGGCTTATGTCTAGCAGGCTACCAGAGCCAACCTCCTGCCTGAGCAGTAGTGAGAGCAGACATGTTGCTGGTGGCAGGACAGTGTTCCAGGCTTTCTAATTAAGTGTAGCATTACAGATGTTTTAACTGCCTGTTAGCAAGTTGAGCATTTTCAATTTCCTCAGATTTCCTAACCGCTTTTATTAGAAATAACTGTTAAACATTACCAAATTCTTTTTGTGCTTGGCTATAGCCACATATACTCTTTTTCATAGTCTGCTTATCGTGAATTCCATCCATTAACTCTTTAACATTATGACACTTATGATGCACATATGTATCTATATGTATCTTATTTCGCAAATTGCCTAAGTGTTTGTATAGAATTTTATGTCTGAGCATATTGTTTATATACAATTTCATATCTGAACACCTTTTTCATCACATGGAAAAACAGAATTATTATGAATATTGATTTTTAAAAAAGCCATGAAGATAAAATGTCAAAAAAAAAACCAAGAAAGCTCCAGTGTGACTGCTCCTGTGGTGAGGCTCTCGGAGAGGCAGAGTCCTCCCAGCAGGACCATATTTTCTAAGACAGAAATTTGTGTTGTGGTAAAAATAAAATCATCAAGTAGTTAGGCATATGTGCTGTGGACATTCATGAATGATTAAATTAGAAAATATGACAGTCCCTGCTATTTAATGGGAACTGAATATAATTGGAAAGAAAACCACATTCTTTAGTCATTGTATCAACTGATATTTTGTTTACCAAATGGCTTTGGCGAGAATATGCTCTAATACTGACATTTGTTACCCTCCACGGCTCTTGCATAGGGAGAAATGCTTGTGGAATTTCTTTTTTTTTTACTGGCTGGGGGAAAGGCTACCTACTGCAGTCTTAAAAATGACCAAGTTCTTTCAGAAAAAAAGAATTTAGGTATAAATTGGCACTGAATTTTAAAATGTTCCTGGGATATAAAACATTTTCATAAAAATGAATAACTGTGTTAGGAACCTCAGGATTTAATTAAAATGTCCTGAATTACAACTGTCTTCACTGGCCATAAATATCTACAACCCTCACCACCCCCCTTCTGCAATATCTGGCTATCTCTCTGTCCTATTTCGTCTCCTGAATTTAAATGTTCATTGTACTTCTTGGAAATCAGAGTAACACATATTTATCAGATACGTGTTGGGCTTAGTTGTTGGGGCATTTGCGTACGTGATGGCATGGACGCCCAAGCACACGAGAATAAGCTCTGTAGCATAGTCTCATATGCCTGTCGCTGTCTATGCTACCGCCATATGCTGTTCCCCTCAGATTTGCTGAACATTCCTCTGCACACACAGGGCCATTTCAGGAAGCCTGCTGCAGACTGTTTTGAGCCATGTCCACTGACATTAGTGCTACTTTGAGAGCTGCCCCCGAGGTACTGCCTAGAAATTTCAGAGACCCTCCTTTCTGCCAGAACAATTTCATCGAGATGAAATCGAAATCTGGCTTGATACTGAGAAGGACATTTGCGCTTAATGCCCGTGGAAAATTCTGTGTTCGCGCACCTAACGGAGCATAAGAGTTTATTTTCCGATCAGCTGCAGAAGTGACATGGCACTGCCAGCCAAGATCAGCAGAGACGTGACATTTACGGGTGGACTGGGAGCATCTGACAAGGTGGCGCACACCTGCAATCTCAGAACCTTGGAGGAGGAAGCAACTACATCCCTGAGAGTCGGTGGACAGTCTGATCTCCGGGCCAAATTAGCTTCCCACATGCTTTTTGCTTGGGAACTGAAACCAGTTTTTCTAATTAATGATTAATTAATTTTGTGCTGTGAAGGATTAGATACAAGGTCTCAGACTACCACAAAAGCATTCTACTGCTGGTCTATATCCTCTGCCCTTGATTATTTTTTATTTTAAAACATTTATTTACTTTATTGTGTGTGTATGTGTTGGCCTGCATGTATGTATAGCATTGAACTTGTTTCTTCCTCAGCCATCCCAAGTACTGGGTATACAGACATGTACCGTCATGAACATGTTTTTTAATGTTATGAACCCTTCTGTGTACACTTGATAAAGGCTTGGCATAGGAGGGAGAAGAGGAGGAAAACCAGTAGTTTTAAGGACAGACATGTGGGCATGGGATGGTTCAGTTCACTCATGAGATGCCATCTTGTGGATATGGCATGGTCATGAACTCACAGTAGCTGTTATTTCTGCACAAGATATCAACAAGTCCAAGCTGTTCAGAATTTCAACATGGATGTGGTGGGGCATGATCCCTGCCCTTGTCAGAGAAGCTATTAGCATGGGTAGCCATGTGGGAAGGAAAATCAGTCTTCTCTGAAAGTATGGGCACTGGTACTTTGCCGGTGCTCCAGAGGATGGGCTCACACCCGTGTACACACGAGCATCACTAATTGAGTTTATGAGTTTTTAACAAAAAAAAAAAAAAAAGAAAAAAGAAAAAAGAGGACATGAAGTTGGAAAGGGGTCTGTTGGGAGAAATCTGGGGGAAGCTTGAGGGAAGAATGAGGGGGTGGATATGATTGTATTTATTTGCATATAGGCATGATATTCTTAATAAATTTTAAGAAATAAAGTAACCAAATGTCTAACATTATTATGACATCCATGTACTAGAAGGGGATGTAGTTGATGATGAAATCCTTTACAGATGTTGCTGAATGGTGTGGAATTGGCAGGCTGATGCCATCACACCATCTTCAACTAATTCAGTGATTGAATCCTTTCTCCTCATTAAACTTTTGCCTCAGATATCACCTGAATGGCTGTTCCCTGAAGACGAAGTCATGTCCTAACCAAATGACTACTCTACCTTGTGACTCTGTTTTATTGTAAATAGATATGTATTTATGTCATAGTATGTTCGTTTGGTTACTATTTCTCTGTCTGTGCTTATGTGAGTTTATGTGACCCATGTGTATGCAGTGCCTAGAGATGCCAGAAGAGGGCATCAGATCTCAGGTCACTGGAGTTATATCAGCTGGGAGTCAATGTATGGATCCTGGGAACTGAACCTGGGTCCTGTGCAAGAACCTCAATTAATTGTTCTTGACAATTTAGTCATCTCCTAAAATCCTTATGGTTTTTTTTCATTTTTTTGTGTGTTTCATTTATTTATGGAATATAATCACCTACTGATGAAGAAGCTGTCTTGCCCACTGTCTTTTAGCACCTTTGATGATGCCTGAAATGTATTATGTATAACAAACAGTTGTGGAGTAAGTTGTAGAACCCATGGATGTTTGAACACATTTCTGAGTTAAAGAGTGGTACAGAGTTTTATGAATAGGATACTGACATCTATGTGACATGTGTGTTTATCCCTATGCTTCACAAATGAGAGTCAAGGGCTCGTGTCCCTTGTTTCCTATGATCTCACTAGTCCTAGGAATATGCCAGACACTTAGTAATGCTTAGTAAAGCAAGACCCATTATTAAAGTATGGTTCAAAATAACCTGGCCCATAGATGGGCTTGAGCTTTGATAGTGACCCTCTTTAGCAAAGGGTAAGTGGTATGAACCCGCTAATCCTTTATAGTCATCATCATATTGGAATTTAGAAGAATATTTCCATCAACTATAAAGCAGCTCTGAGACATAGTTTATACTTATATTTGATTTCTTCTTATGGGACTAGGGAATCTACCACAGGTCTTTGCTAGGGTTTTTGCCCTTGGTTCCCTTACCTGTTTTAATCACTCCCCAAATTCAATCCCTCATCAGCTGTGAACACATGTGCTGTGTTTCTGATAGAAAATGTAACCTTTGCATCTCGTTCCCTTGATCTGCCTTAATTGTGTTTGTAAACCCTGTCCTCCCTAGGATCAGTGAGCTGCCTCTTTATCTCTATGCACGAGTTTGTTTACCTGCTTTCAGGTCGCAGGACATTGAGGTGGTTTCTACTGTTATGAGATCACATGACACTGCTGCCATGAGCATTTGCGTGGAAGCTATGCGCGTAGGCCTTCCTTCTTCCTTCTCTACATGGGGTGTGCAGAGTGGGGTGGAGTGGGGAAACATTTGCGGTTGAGATGGATATTTCAACCATTTCCTGGATCTTATCACAAAATGAAATGTTAGGAATAGACAAAATAGAGAAGTCTGTGTTTGCTTTTAGCCCAACCTACTTAGAAATCAAAACAGTTGTAGGGGAACTTAGAGGCAAAGGTGGGACACAAAGTGGGCTTGGTTGACACTCTGCAGTAACCGACGATGAAGGAATCCTATTGGCTTGGTCAAGAAATAAGAGTGGAGAGAGATTTGCTGCACTTAACAGGCAAAGCAAGCATGAGTCACGAGGACCTGAGATTCTATAGAGCGAGTATAGACACACATTCTAAGAGCAGACTTATACTCTGACTCTGCTAGGGAGACTAATCCCAATCATGCCCAGGGAAGGTCATAGCTCAAGAAAGAAAGACGATGGACATATATTTAGACTGTGAAACTCAAGGTCAGACATTTAGGAAATTAAAATGGTGGACATTAATACTCCTGGTAATGCTCATCTTTCTTTAAAACACTGCCGCTAAATAAAAGACAAGAACCCATTTTGAAGGTGTATGGACAAAGCAGTCATTTCACTAAAGTTACCTACCTGGCTTGATGGCTAGCATTACCACAATTTCAGAAGTTGATTTCAGCATTTAACATGATAACGTTGGTCTCTCCAACTTACTTGTCCTAGCCAGTAACATCTTTCCCACAGATTATGACAGAAAATTGGCCCGTGGATAGCGGTCTCTATTCCTATGACATCTCAAGCTCTTACAAAGCATAAATCAGGACAGGGGCAGACCAGTCAGTGAAGCACTTGCCTTGTATTGATGAAAACCTGAATCAACCCTACAGCCTATGGGTCCGGGGATGCGAGCCCAGTGCTCACCAGGCAGGCCAGCCTGGTTGGTGTGTTCCAGGCCAGTGAGAGATCTCTCATGTCTCATGACAAATACAAGGATACATGATACATAAGGGTTGACCCTTGAAGTAGTCCTCTGACTTCCACATCTCCATATTAACTTATACATGTATACATGTATCCATTCATGAACACATACTCATATATGCGCGCGCGTGCGCGCGCACACACACACACACACACACACACACACACACACACACACCACACAGCTGATATACATGAAAATGCCCCAAAATACTAAGTTTAAAAACCTAAATTAGCTTATTCTTCACACAACAGCTTGTGTATCCTAATGATTTCCCAATACATTGATGTAAACTCCCAACTTCTTACACTTTCTGTGAGGCTTTGTGTGGTGTGGGTGTTAATTTTGGCAGTAACCTTTCTGGGTACCGGCCTCCTTTGTGACCTTGGCATAGGTCATCGTGGTAGTCTTACCTGATTCTGCTTGTTCACACTGAAATGGCCTCTGCCTCAAATGTTCCATTTTCTAATCCTCTTAATAGACCCCCTTTCAATGCACGCCTCTCTTCCTCTGCCCATGCTTACCTACTCCAGAGAATTCTGCTCTGTCGTTTCCTCATGGCCCTCAGCACGATCAGCCACAGTTGATTCACATTTCTTTTTAGTGTCATCCTTACTGTATGTAGGCTTCAATCTTTATAAAACGAAGGACCTTGTTCAGCTCATGCCTGCTTATGTTCCTGGTGCCTAGAACTGTGTTGGAAATTCAATACTTATTTTCAGGTTAAATAGTTCTCTGCCTGGTGACAGGAACCTCGGGGTTGGCAGCCAAGGCTGAGCTGCTGGCCCGTGTCTGATTGGATTTCTTTTGTCAATACAGACTGAGGGTAATTGTGCCTGTCACAAGCTTCCTATTGACATAACCAGCTTCCCTGCTTTACCCTGGTATCCCCACCAGGTCGCTATGATGAGAATTCTACAAGACGCCGGTGACATCAGCATTCGGTCTCAAAAATGCTTCATTAGGTTGTACTGGACTAATGGCTTCCGATCTGGCATATTATTATATTAATCACTCCTAGGTGTGAATTAATCCATCCAATTAATGGGTTGTTCTTTTTAAAAATCCATTTTTTAGGCTTTTCTTTGTTACAGAAATCCATACCATCGGAATATTCAGGTATGAATGTCTGTCTGCCCACACATGTATTTATCTTTTGTCTGTCTGTCAGGAGGGCTGGATATTGAACCCAGAACCTCCTGCATGCTATACCGGTACGCTGCCAACAAGCTGCAGCCCTGGCTTACTCACCCCTGTTCCTGTGGGTGTCAGCTTCTGTGGTTTCGAGGCATCTCAGTGGTCCCAGTGGCCTTGTCTCTTTGCTGGTATCCTCTGTGATTATGTCACGTGATCAAAGAAGTTCACCAATGTCACCAATGTGATCGGGCGAGTTTAAAACAGTTTCAATGGTGCCATCCAAGATTCATGGACGCAGAGCCATTTTCTCTAGCTGGCAACAGAAGAGAAAACGAGAGATAGCTAGAACACTAGGAGGGGAGATTATGTGATTTCTGAGATGGATAATGCTGGAGGATGAGAACTGAGCAGAGTACACCTGGCTGACATCAGCTAGAACGCAAGCCCTACGGCCCAGAGGAACTAAATTCTGCAGGCAAACTGAAGGAGCACAGAGGCAGAAGCTACTCCTGAAAAAAAAAAGTCCTTTGGTGTTGGGAGACCCTGTAGAGAAACTTGTCAAGGTTACCTATAGTTCTTTGAAACATGACAAATGGGATTGAAGTTCACGGTGACCTTTTATGCCTCAATAGCCAACCAATGCAAACATGAGCTTAAGCCATCACCTTACACACGCAATCGTTTTTTATTTCTTCAAGTATTTTTGAAATAAAGGTATTTCCCAGGGGTTACTTTTCATCGTCAACTTATCACAGCCTAGAATCACCTGGGAAAACAGTTTCAAGGAGGGACTGTCTAGCTGAGGTTGCCCTGCGCGCATGGCTGTGGGAGATGGTCTGATTGCCTTAATCTGTGTGGAAGGATCCAACCTAGAAGTGGTCAGTGCCATTCCCTGAATCATGGAAGAGTAGGGAAAGCAAGCCTAGGGAATGTGCAAGCATCCATTTCTCGATGCTGACTGGCTGGGATGAGCCTAGCTGCTTCCCGTGTGTCTGCCTTGACTTCTGCAACAAGAGACTTTACCCCAGAATTGTGAGCTAAAATAACTCCTTGATTATGGCTGGAGGGAGGGGCTGGTGGTGACCAGAGGCAGGGACGCAGGTCGGGGTATCTTATCACAGCAAAAGAAATAAAAGCAGCATATCTGCTTTAATGTCCTGACGTTTTAAACAGCTTTTGCTATGGTTTGCCGAGGGGCACTATGATGTGTTGTTGGAGTGAGTTGTGGTCATAAGAACTGATGGGGTTGGGGGTGGGGATGAGAGGGATGGGGATCTGTTGCTGACTTGTGAATCTCCATGCTTTCCTGAACTCGGCCTCACTGTGCCTTTGTTTCAAGCTGTAGCTTCACGTTTGGTGTCTCTCTACGGCTCCCCTTTCGTTGTTCATTTGGGTCATTTCTGACACAATGGCCTTTGGGTCCTGCTGTTGTTGTAAAACTATAAAAAATGATTATTGGGGGGATGGCAGCAATGGGGGGAGGATGGGGAGGGGAACACCCATAAAGAAGGGGAGGGGGAGGGGTTAAGGGGATATTGGCCCGTAAACCGGGAAAGGGAATAACACTCGAAATGTAAATAAGAAATACTCAAGTTAAAAAAAAATAAAATAAAAAAATAAAAAAAAACAAAGCAAACCAAACCAATTCAGTCAAATAGCAATATATATATGTACATATATATATATATATATATATATATATATATATATATATATATATATATAGTATTGTTGTCTTTTTGTTGTCTTTTACCTCACTTAGTCCAGCACCGTGGTGCCCCAAGATATTTGCTAGATATCTTGGCGGAAACACATCCCAACTCTGTGGCGGCCCAGTGTCTCCTGCCGCCGCACACTTTCCTACACTCAAACCGTCACATAAACGAACACACAACACAATAACCTATGACCCAATTGATAAGATATAATTGCCCACTTAATCATACAAAGCCCGGTGCCATCCATCCCTTAAGAACATTGATAACAATCTGTAAATACACAGAGCGGAATCTAAACGTCAGCCTCCATCGTCCTGCCACGGCTTCTCCCTCTCCTCTCCTCTCCCTTCGTTCCAGTCTCCTCCTCTTCCTTCAAAGGTCCTTCCCGCCCATCCTTCCTTCTCCTCCAATGACAGGCCTCCTTCTATCCTGTACCTGCCCCTCACCTGTATTTTACAAATTCAATGGGGAGAAGGTTCTGGTGAAGTCACCGGAGTCCTGAGTACTTGACTAGGCAGCTGTCCTTGGAGCAGTGGAATTAGCATCAAAATACAGATAACTCCAGGGCAAACCACAACATCCTGCTCCTGCTCCTTTTGGTTCTCTTAACAGGCCTGAAACCAGCTCCTAGAAGATGCTTTCCTTCCCATGTGACAGCGTGTGACAGCGAGTTATTGAGCCACAGTTGCTTTAAGGTCTACGGGAAGAAGGGAAGTTCATCAGGTGTCTCATGGTCCCATGGCAGAGTAGAAAGCTGGTTCACAAATCTTTTACTATGAAAAACATTCTAGACTCCATTTAGTTCCTGAAAGACTGAAAGCAAGGCAAGGTGTATAGGACCAGGTGTATAGGACCAGGTGTATAGGACCAGGTGCACAGGACCAGGTGTATAGGACCAGGTGTATAGGACCAGGTGTATAGGACCAGGTGTATAGGACCATTCACTAGACATGCCTGTGAGTGAATCCTTTGTCTTCCTGTGGTTTGGCTGCTTCTTCTATGCTGGGATGCAACCCAGAGTTACTTGGAAATCTAATTCTTGATAGAGTTTTCATTCAAGGACTGGTTTTCAAAGTGTATTCCTTGGACCAGCTGTGACCCCAGCTGGCAAGGGAATGAGAATTCTAAACTAGAAACTCCGAGGTGGGTGGGGTCTACATTCTTGTCTCAGAGAGACATCCAGTTTGAGGGTCATTTATAATGCCTGGCATAGTACTAGCATTGGGTCTGATGCGAAGTTACACATTAGTTGACTTGAAAGATGCATATATGAATAAAAGAATATGTTATGAATGGCAGAGTGTTGGGCCCTACCTTGGGGTGTTTCCTTTCCCCCTCGCTGAGCCTTTCAGCTTGCTATGACAAGAAGTTATTTATACCCTTGGCAGCTGCTCTCGGCCCCTGATTTGGGGCCAGGACTTTCCATGATGCAGATTTTTCCTGTTTTCCTGTTTTCCTGTTTGGGGATTTTCACCTGCTTTATTATTTTTCCACAGCTTTTGCCTCTGGTATATAAGGAGATCTCAGTAAAGCCTGGACGGCATTCTTTTAACATGAGTGACCCAAGTGTGTGTTTCTTCTTAAATCTCACAGGCCTACGCCCAGTTCTCAGTGTTGTGATGATGCAGGCATCGTCAGCAGAGATCACATGAGGATTCAGGCACCAAAGGGTTTGAGATACTCACATCAATTTACTGGAGCTTTGTTTTGTTCTTTAACTCATAAAAATTTATTTTGCACCTTGGTTTGTTTCAATAGAGAAATACTTCTAAAATTACTTTGAAAATGAACACATAGTAGATGTGTTAATTAAGTTATGTTAAATGATCCAGGGAGAAGGTATTATATTACCCCTATGGCTTTGATGAACTCTGGCCAATGGAGGGCTCTCCTCAGAGTGATACTGATTTGGGGTGCCTTCCTGTGATAAGTGTGACTGGTGAGTCAGTCAACTGGCTGGTTAAAGGGAGTCTTTCTTCTGGATGTATTATTCTCTGTCCCATATGCCTAATGTGTGTTATTTTATTACAAACCCTTTCTTTGTCTTCCCAGACAGTGCTGTTGGTATTTCGGTGGGATCTGTAAGGGTAGTCACATGTTTCTCTCATGCTGTTCTGTCTGTGGGAGCTCATCGTGCTGCGCCGTGGCCTGTTTAGTCTGTGTTCAGGGGAGGAATTCAGACAACACATTGGTAGAAATACTTTTTCTTCTGGAATCTGAGTGAAAACTCAGAAGTGGTTCTCAGTCCCTTTTTTATATGCCATAATATAATTTAATACATTCTACTGAATATAATAATGCAATAGAAACCCATGCATATGTGTCAGCACTTATATCTGTCTGTATGTACTCATATACACATTTACATATCTTTTCTATATATGATGTATTGTCTCCTACAGGTATGACATATAGATTGTCCATTCATAGAATTTCCTCATGTTTTTGTTTGGTTTGTTCTAATAACTAATGTCTAGTGAGCCACTGGGATATTGTTGAAGAAACTAAACAGATTGAGCTTTTTTATTTTTTTCCACGATAGAGCATCACATGTAGCGTAGGCTCGCTTCAAATTCTGTAAGTGGCTAGGATTCGCCTTGAACTCCTGACCGTCCTGAGCAATATGGATGTGTAACATTACACATGCCTAAGTTAAGCTTTTGTTTCTTCATCTTTTTCTTACTGCATTTGTTCTTTGACAGTTTCATACATGTGCAGTGTGTTCTGTCTGCATTCACTCCCACACTCTCATCTGCTGCCCAACCTGCTCTGTCTGCCCCGAACCCCAGGTACCTTATAGTTCTAAAGTCACAGTCAAACAGGTGGCGCTGTTTAAAATCAGTGGATAGCAAAGCAAACCAACAAACAAGCCATAAAGACTTGGATATAGGACAGGAAAGTAGGTTGAATCTTTGAAGCAGGAGCAGAGCTCTTTTTCCCTTGACCAAGAGAGAGAGTAGTAGACTGTTAACCACTTGGTGGAGAGTTTCAAGGGAAGAAGTCACACCTCACCTATTTCCATATTCTAAACACGTTCCCCTAGGGATCTACAAAGGGTCAGAGATTTGAACTTAGGCCCACTCACTAGCTAGCTCACAGAGCAAAGGCTTCATCCTCCACAGAAAACAATGAGGAATCCTTGTCATCACTTGCCAAAGAAGCCTGACCCCTTTAGTTTCGCTAAATTATAGCTACTGTTTTTGAACGTTAGACATCAGAATCAAAACCTTTGTTGACAGAGGGATGTGGCTATTCAGATACAACAAGGCAAGGCAAGAAGTTCACTCTGCCCAGCTGTATTGCTCTCTGTTATTTATCAGACATGCCAAACCTTGCTGTGCCCTGCCTCTGCCTGACAAAGCTCTGTGCTTAGTGCAGTTTTGATGCTTCACTAAGATCTTTGTTTAATTGCTACCTGAGCCAAAGCCCTTCTGACCAGTGCCTGCACAGTAGCCCTCCTACACAATTTCCCTCAGTATTTTGCTTTATTTTTATTACAGCAATTATCCACAGACAGATTTGTCTATTGATGTGTTTACTCACTTCTTCCTCCAGTGTCTGGTTTTGATTCTCCTGGGATGAGCTCACATGTGTCATGAGGGCAAAGAAGACTTTATCATTTTCATATGTCACCATCATCAACCGAAACAGGGTCCAGCAGAGGACAGAAGTCCAACTAAATTTGTTAAGTAAATAAAAGTATGTAACAATGAAATGAACGGCCAAGTTTGAATTTTAAAAATGTGTGGCTCTAGTCTTAATGTAGCTGTAATCTTTGACAAGTTTTGACATTGGGAAAAAATCACTCAAAATTGTTCAGGGCCCACAATTCTTTCCCTGTAAAGTGAAGACAGTGTCATCTACTGTGGTAATTAAAGAAGTAAGGCATGCCGACCATTTAGAAAAGCATGCACCTGCTCCATGCGTCCAGCTACTTGTGGACTGCTCAATAAACATTGTCAGTGGTTTGAAATAACTGCATTCATACAATTGCATGGAGGCTAAGAGTTCAGAATGGGTTCAGGTAGATTGTTTTGTTTCATGATTACTCAAAGTGTCTCAGACATGACATTAGATGGAGCTGTGTCAGCTGACATTTAATGAGGGGTGGGGCATCTCATTTTCAACATGGGTGACAAGTTGGGGTGACCGTTAAAGGAGATCTAGGTTCTTTTTATGTAGATCCTTACACAGGACTCCAAAGTCTTCCCTGTTTCCAGTTTCCCCTGAATAATATATATAAGAATGTAGGGGTAAAGTGGAAATGGTATCTACACCCTAGATCTAGATTATTTCTTTGCTTCCACCATAATTCTTCTGCTCATTTAGACCCAGTCTAATGTAGTGTTTTATGGGGAGTATTAAACTGGGTCTGTGGGACTCAATGATGGGTAGGAGATCAGTGGGCAACAGTATTCACTGGGCAAATATAAGGACTAGAGTTGAGAACTCCAGCAATCATTAAATACTCAGTGGGTATACAGGTCTACCAGTAATCCCAGAGGTCTGGCAGCAGAGATAATGTTCCAGAAGCAAGTGGGCTAGCAAGATTGGCCAAATCAGTGACCTCTGCAGTCAAGTGAGAGATTCTGACTCAGTAGATAAGGTGGAGATTAATAGAAGATGACATGAGTTAGCATCCTCTGGAATCCACACACATAGACACACATGTGCACTCACCACACAGGAGAACATGCATGCTTACATTCATGAATACCACATGCACATACAAAGAATGAAAAAGAGTCAATCTGAAATCCTTGTTGGGGTAAAGTACATGAAGTCCAACAGACAAGGAGATTTGAGGGCCATCTTTAAGAAGTGCTGTATATAATAATATAGTTTTTTCTAGAGTTGATAATAATTAGTCTATCCCAGTTAGAATTTAAAGAAATAGTGATAGATTGAGGTTAGACAAAAATCCCATCCATGATAATCTTGTGAACTGTGTTATAATGAATTTAGACACTTGTCCATAGGCAATCAGAAATCACTGAGGTGATTTTAGCTGGAGGGTAAAGGTCAGATTTAGTTAGGATTAAATCATTCTGATGAGTAGAGGACAAACTTAGAAACAAACAAACCAATTACCACAGTTAACACTGCCTTTTGGACTAGACAGAAATGCAAGCAATAGAGAAACTTTCATTTTGATTGAATTGGGGGAAGGGGATGAATTTTCTAGATTTTCTAGAACAATGATTTTTCTAGAATTCTTGCTGGTAGTTGGGAATAGAAGATCGTGAGCCAGAAATTAAAACAAGATTGAAATTATAACAACAATGTTTTATCTTGGCTCCCGTTACGTTTTGGGAAATGAAGAAAGCTCTAACTGACAGCTATGTGTCCACAGACATAATCATGTTTACAGTCATAGCCCTTTCAGAGCTTTCCTATTTCAGGCAGAGAGGGAACCACCAAGGTTAACTGATAAAACTGAACTTGCCAATGACACCAATGTCTTTGCATAAGTGATATATGATTCCTTTGCTCATCAGCTTTGGAAAGCATTCTGAATATATGGTTTCTTTACGGTTTCCGATTCCTTTTAGGCAGAGAATCCATCTGGTTCCTAAATCTAGAGGTGACTTCCCTACCCTTGAGACCTTCATTAAATGGAGCATTCCTTGCCTTCAATCTTATGACCAACAGGGCAAGGTCAAGAGCCTCAGCATGAGGAGCCAAGAAGGGAAGGTCACACTTGGAGACATTTTTCTGTGTTGGGGAGGTCACAGAGGTGTGGCAGGTTGCCCCCCACCATCTGGCAGTAGCCTCAGCAAGACAGAAGAGAGTCTCTGTCACAGATGGAGCTGTGAGGCAGCAAAGCAGACCATCTGCTGTGTGGACAAAACCTGTGAAGGATTTCTGTAAGGTATCTCTCTGACAACGCTGGTCATTAAAAGACAGGATTCTCTATACTCAGCTGTTTTAAACTTCTATTTCAGTTGTCAGTGTTGTTATTTTTCCCCAACAGGCACCGTTGCCCTGCTGTAGAGGTGGAAAAAATGTCTTCTCTTTTCCGTCTCTTCTCTTCTCTTCTCTTCTCTTCTCTTCTCTTCTCTTCTCTTCTCTTCTCTCCTCTCCTCTCCTCTCCTCTCCTCTCCTCTCCTCTCCTCTCCTCTCCCCTCCCCTCCCCTCCCCTCCCCTCCTCTCCCCTCCCCTTCCCTTTCTTTCTTTCCTTAGCCAGACACCATAAATCCTCTCTGGGTCTACAGACATGAATAGAAGAGAACATGTTTGCTAATGGCATTCTAGGGACAAGCGACTGATGGTACAAACAATTCTTGGCATGCTATGTGCTCAGCTTTGCCCTATGGACACCTGACACAGCGACGGGAAACATGAAAACCACTAGAATTTGAAAAGTGCTTTGTAACACTAGCTGCACCACTCTGCATCGTTCAGCTTATTTGGCCCTTTCATCATTGGGGCTCTTGTGACTCTCATACCCGCTGCTCTCCCAATCAACCATCGACACCATCTGTCTGCTTGTGTAGGCACAGAAGGAGTGTGGGACCAGGAGACAGATCATGTTTAGTTCTTGGACTTAATCACTTTGGTTCTATGTGTGAACACAACTTCCAAAGGAAATATTTTATGCAGAAAAATCGATTAATCAGTCAATCAATCCTTCACCCAACTGTACCCAAGACAGTGAATATGGTTTTTATACTACTGAAGAACTAGAGAAAATTTACCAATTGATTTTTTTAACCCCAAATCTTACACATCAGCAGATTTTCCTAAACAACATGGCAGATCTTAAGCCAACATTGTTTCATAGACAATTAATTTGGTCTTCACAAACTTTTTTAATGACAATTAAGGGATATCAATTTCAATGGAGGAGAACTCAAAGATCAGACATATATAGTGCGGATTTCTGGAAAGACACTGTAGAAAACAAATAAACAAACAAACCAAAATGGCCACCTTGTCTCATATTTTGACCTAGAAATAACTTCCTGGTTCTGGGAATCAGCACAGGACACCCAGACTGTTTATTCAGTCTACCAAATCTGCTCAGAGCCTGTGTGCACTTCAGCTTGTGGCCTGAAGAAATGCATCACAGTTGTGCATCAGTCAGCTTCAGAGTTAATGAGCTTGAGGGCTCAGATGTGTCAGGCTGGGGCAAGCAGACAAGGGTGGGAGGGAGGTAGCCATGTGATTCTACAACCCTGACAATAAGTGATGGGAGTCTAGGTCTGAGACAGAGGGATGCTCTAGGTGCGGGCAGATTGCATGGTATGTGCTGAACTTGAGGGTGATTGAAGACTGTAGACCACGGGTCAAGTCTGATATGATCAAATGACAATTATCTCATATGTCTGCTAGTGACAGGCTGACTACAGAACATAGTCTCAAGTGAGAAGTGAAGCAACGTTCGGCAAAGGCACTGCTCTGGGGAATCAGTAGTCACCAAAATTATGTTGATCCTGGGACTTACAATGGCCTAAGGGTCTGTTAGTGAAAGTCAGCTAACTTGAGACCTTGAGATGTCCCATAACTAATTAACACCACCAAGGCATGGGAGAAAACCCCTGTGGAGCCACCTGCAGCCCCATTGGGATGGATTCTACTGCTTGGTGCAGAATTCCCCCCTCTCTTCTGATTTCTGATGCTCCTAGTGGGAGGCAGGCTACAGAATAAATATTGGCAATCCCAAAGGCTCTACCAATTGCAACCAGTTCCATAAATACCTCAGGCAGGCATATGAAGTTTCTCACATATCCTACCTGGTCACTACCTTAGGCTAATGGAAGAAATAGTGTCAAGAAATAGACAATGTTACTTAGTGCCAACGTCCTAAGATTAAATTTTCAATAGCATTAGCCACAGGTGCTCTGTCTGTTTTCAGTTTGTCACCTTCAGCCAGAATGACTGTCTCCTTTCTACTGCCCCACAATAAAAAACAGAGTGCTGAGTGAAATATTTGGGGCCCTCTATTATTTGAGTCCTTTGTGTGATCTGGCACTTGGTTGTATGGGGGGAGGGGTCATTGCAGGTGCACATGTATGAATGTGTATGTCATGGCCGGATGTCAACCCTGAGTTGCTCCCCAGTGTGCCATCCATCTTGATTCTGGAGACAAACTGTCTCACTTGCCTGGAATTCACCAATTCAGTTAGGCGGGCTGGCCAGGGAGCCCCTGTCTCTGCCTTTGGAATCCTGGGATTGCAAGTATGCACGGCCCTGCCTTGCTTTTTTTTTTTTTTTATTTTTTTTTATTTTAGGGGAATGAGGGATGGAATTCAGGTCTTCATTCTTGCATGATAAGGGAGTGCCTTACCAACTGAGTCCCTCTGGAGTCCCTGGGGCTTGATTCCTAAACCAATCACCCTTGATTTTCTTCTCTGTATCATGAGGAAAGAAGCTGGTTGAGAGATTGAGTAGGGCCAGGCTCTAAGGCATTCAGAGGAGGGTCCAGCGCACAGAGCGTATTCTCAACTGACTAGGACACTGTTCTCCCTCGCTGTCATCATGTGCAGAAGAATCAAAGGGCAAGCAAAACCCAGAGAGCAGCGTGGGAGTTTCAGCAGAAGTTGCCTGAGGACTATATCTGTAGGGTATCATTATAATCTAGTCGTATAGGGGAGAGAAGTGTAAGGAGA
This sequence comes from Rattus norvegicus, assembly GCF_021556685.1. Classification (NCBI taxonomy): domain Eukaryota; kingdom Metazoa; phylum Chordata; class Mammalia; order Rodentia; family Muridae; genus Rattus; species Rattus norvegicus. Next base: position 159,800,918 of record NC_141536.1, read on the forward strand.
GTTGCAGGCGTGTCACTCCAGAAACGCAAGGGGAAGCATTCCTCTCTGGGCTTCAGCAAGTCAGAGGTAACAATGTTCTTGACAAGTGTGAATGGTTTGCTCAGCACCTGGAAAGCAGGAGGGTGAACTCACTCCACAGTGAGTGAGGTGAAGTGCCCAGGGGTGAGCACAGGTGCGAATGGAACAAGAGACCCATTAATTCCCACCTAATTCACGGCAGGAGGAGCAAAGCCAGGCTAATTGCCTTTCTGGAGGAGTCACCATCCGGCCACCTTCTTCTCTCTGCTTGTCCACATGTATAGCATCAAGCCGCTTCCTGTGACCTCCTGCAAAGGGTCTCGGTGGCAGGTAGCACTCTAAATCACATGTGATGCTTCTATCAGCCTGATAATCATTCCAACACAGCTCACATCAGCCTGCCAGGATGCGTCGAATCACAGTTATTCACTGCAACACCAAGTGCTTGGGACTGTCCATCGAAGGGGGCTTCATTAACAAACACTGAAAACAGAAGACAACTTCTAGGCTCTCCTCCTCAGCAATCAAGGACTGGAACCACCACCAATTCGTTGGCAGTCGGCCTGGGTTACACTCCGGAGAAGGGCCTTGTGTTTGTTTTGTCAGTAATTGCTGGACTGGACCGTTGGCTTGTGGGGAAGGGGAGTGGAGTGAAGAGCTTAGGGATGTTCTTTTCTTGCCTGTATCTGGGAGATTCAATGCCCTCCCTCCCTGCCTTTGACAGTATGCAGTTGTACCCAAAGTCAACGGTTTTCATGATGACAGTTGATGGGTGTAGGCTCCATCAATAGACAGATTATTGCCAACTGAATGGCTTGTTTTCTTCATTCTAGCATTAGAGAAATGGGAGTCCAGAGAGTCAGGTGGCACATGGGAAGCCTCAAAGTCCTGATGGCATATGACTGCCCTGCCCTCTCTCTGATCAGGTTGTAGCATTCTCTTAGTTTTGAGAAAGAAAGAGCCCTCTCAGAACCCAGGGTTCAGAAAACGTGCTGGGGCCCTGGGAGCAAGTCTTAGGTTCAGTGTTAGAGCAAGAGTCAGGCTTGACAAAGGATAACAAGACTCAACATGTTCAAGCAACAGCACTGAGAGGTAGCTTTTGAACCCCCAGCTGTCAGGAGGGAGTGCTAGATGCAATGGAGCCCATGAAGGGGCTAAGGTAACCGGAGTTCACACATCAAGAGTCAACAGAGAAATCAGCAGAGACAACCAAGCACAACAGATGAGTGGCTTAAATCACGAGCGATTTACTTTCTCCCCTTGCTAAGTTTGAGAATTGACTGAGCTCAAACTGCCTCACATGACTCCTCCCAGACGTTGGCTGAGACCGAGGTCACCTCAAGAGGTTCACACTGAGATACTTGGGATTCTTGGTACCAGGTTTGAGAAGAACTCAGCCTCTGGACTGGAACAACTGAGGCAACATCTCCTCCTCCATAGGGAGTTCTTGGGTGAGTTCAGGGGGCCGGTGGCTCCTCCCGACTTGGCTGCTGAGAGCATCAAGTTCTAGAAAGCAATCGGCAGAAGCTTCAGAGCCATTTCTAAATCTCAGAGATGAGGGACCTCAGCTCTGCCACGTCCTGTTCATTCCAGCAGTCAGAAAGACCCACGGGGTCAAAGGTTAAGGCAAAGACACTTTGTGCTGTGGGAACCACTGATAGTTCTTTTTAGATAGGTCTTCACTACATTATCAACTCAAGAAACTTCAAAACAACAACAGAAACAAAAGCAGCACAGTGCCCCAAGCACCCTTTATTCTCTCACCCCAAATATGGTGTCTTATATAACTTCAGAGTAACGTGAAAAGCAGGAAGTTGGTATTTAAGATGATTGTTAACTCTATCAAAAACCTCTTTAGTTTTTAACTCTTCTTTCAAACCTGAATTCATTTGGAGTTCGCACGAATGTTTCTACAACATCTTATCCCATGTGTAGATCCATGCAGTCACCGTCATAACCATTATGTAAAATGATATGATCCATGAACAAAGAACCTCCCCCATTCTCCTTCTTCACACTCGCATCAACATTTCCTGCAACTCTCTGTGTCTGTGTGCTGTAGCTGTCCTTTCCCACGCCCTATCACTTTTAGAGTGTTTCTGACGTCATACAGAATGGAGAAGTCTTCAGGCTGAGTTGGCTAGGAAATGCCTTACCATCAAAGTCCATTGAGTTTTGGGGCTGGCTCAGTGGTAAAGAGCACTGACTGCTCTTCCAGAGGTCCTGAGGTCAAATCCCAGCAACCACATGGTGGCTCACAACCATCTGTAATGGGATCTGATGCCCTCTTCTGGTGTATCTGAAGACAGCTACAATGTACTCACATATAATAACCCCCCCCCCAAAAAAAAGCAAAGTCCATTGAACTTTCATTTATAAGAAGTTCATTCTTCCTTTTGCATTTTCACAGATATTATTTGTGCGTGTGTGTGTGTGTGTGTGTGTGTGTGTGTGTGTGTGTGTATGACACATAAATGCAGTGCCCAAGGAGGGCAGCAGAGGGCAGTAGAGATCAGTAGAAGACAGCAGAGGGCCAGTAGAGGGCAGTGAATGCCCTGCAACTTGAGTTACAGCAGGTGTGATCCACCCAACATGAGCTCTGGAAACTTATCCCCTGTCCTGTGTAGGAGGAGTATGTGGTCCTTGCCAGGAAGCCATCTATCCAGCTCCAGTTAAATCCTTTCTTCTGCTGACTTTCAGTCTATGGGTCTCTAATCCTATTGTGGTATTTGAAACAGCCTTGTAGACAGGAATACTCGGGTCATGCTCTGTTTTTAAATCCAAGTCTGACAAACTTCAGTCTTATCATTGGTGTTCTTAACTATGTTTTAGGGTCTAAGCCTGATGTATTATTACTTATACTGAGTTTGTTCTTATTCCTCAACTTTATTTTCTTGTCATTTTATATCTCACTTGAGTGTGTTTTAGTATTTGATTTTTATTTGTCTCTCTTTGTAAACTATAGCTCTTTGTATAGGTTTTGTAAGCTTACATTTGTTTCAGAACTTATCATGTTTTTACAAATTGAAGTTTGGCTTGTCAAGTTTTAAATAAGCTATAGTACTCTGGTTCACTGGGTCTGTGGTGAAGAGCAGACTCAAATCTCATTTCATTCTACATAGCTATGGACTAAAATCAAAATGGTTCACACCGTATGAATGGCAAGTTATTTGCATTCTGAATTCTAAGTTAAAATCCCAACTCTTAAGTATCTGGAGTTTGGACTTAGTGATTGAGCATGTATTTAACATATATGAGGGGCTTGGTTTTAGCCCAAACCCCACAAAGGAACCAAAAGTCAAAGGGAGATTGAAAAATACAAAAGGGAGATTGAAAAATCTATTAACAATGATGTGTTGATTTGAAAATGCTTGGTCTAGGGAGTGGTACTATTAGGAGGTGTGGCCCTGTAGGAGTAGGTGTGGCCTTGTTGGAGGAAGTGTGTCACTGTGGGGGTTGACTTGGAGACCCTCCTTTTAGTTGTCTGGAAGCCAGTCTCCCTTTGGCAGCCTTCAGATGAAGCTGTAGAACTCTCAGCTCCTCCTGCACCATGCCTGCCTGGACGCTGCCACACTCCCACCTTGATGATAATGGACTGAACCTCTGAACCTGTAAGCCAGCCCCGGCCTCTGAACCTGTAAGCCAGCCCCGGTTAAACGCTGTCCTTATAAGAGTTTCCTTGGTCATGGTGTCTGTTCGCAGCAGTAAAACCCTCAAACAAACAATAAAATAGATTTATGGCCCAAGTGTCTGAGTGTGACACCTGGCCCTGGGGCTCATTTCAATGCTGCTCTCCAAAGGGAAAGCGTGAGATATCTACAGAGAACAAGTGTGTGTAAATACAGCAAAACAGGTTCACGTTCAACTGTAGAATGCGTGATGAGGGAGCTGGGGATTTAGCTCAGTGGTAGAGTGCTTGCCTAGCAAGCACAAGGCCCTGGATTCGGTCCCCAGCTCCTAAAAAAAAAAAAAAAAAAAAAGAATGCGTGATGAATTCCCACTGCGTTCTAGGCTCTGTGCTTTCAACCAAATGGTCGTTTTTGATCTGTGAAAATAGATAGAAAATCTATTAACCCAAACTGACACCATATAGATTTAGCAGCAATCCACAGTGGAATAAGACTCCATATCAGACAGGAAGCTATTGGAAGGGATTACTCTACCAGATTCACTTCTGTGGACTGTGAGAGCACCCAAACCATACAGACCGGTCACTGATGATGTTTATTTTGCTCAGCCCTTAGAGTAGAGGTTCTCAATCTGTGAGTTGCAACCCCCTTGAGGGTCGAACAACCCTTTCACAGGGGTTGCCTGAGACCATCGGAAAACACAGATATTTACATTATGATTCACAATGCTGAGGAAATGATTGGACTACACGTGCACCTTTGTGTATATACACGTACTGCCCTTAATGGTCCACAAAATGCTTTTAATATCGGAGGCCCAGGGTTAGGCACACACAGGTATATGTGTCCCACACATATGATGAAGCCGTGGACACTGTTCTAGAATCAGAGCCGTCACAGGATAAGGGTCTGAGTTGCTCAGCATTCCTTAACAGGGATGGATGGACACAGAAACATAGACCAGGACAAAGCTATCCACAGGCAGGGCTACCACAGATAGTGATGGGGTTGGGGGCCAGCCAGGGATACGCTGAAGTTATCTTTGATTGTTACTGTCATTGAAGATATTAGCGAACTCCAGAGGCACTGGTTGCCAGTCTGACAGCAGAAGACACCTCAAACTTTCCATGATGTAACCCCTGAATGTGGCACACCCCTCAACTGAAAGAAGGAAGGTGGCTGGATCTTTTCCTCAGGCTCTTCTCCATTTCCATCCCCGCATTTCTTTCAGACAAGAAGAATTGTGGGCCAGAGCTTTGACTGTGGGATAGCAACCCCATCCCTCACTTGGTGCCCTGTCTTTCTGCTGGAGGTGGGCTTAATAAGTTTGCTCTCCCCACTGTAGGGCAGTTCAACTAGGAATCCCCCTTTCAGTCCTGAGAGTCTCTCACTTCCACAGTCTCTGGTACATTCTAGAGGGTCCTCCCAACCTCCTTCCTCCTGAGGTCGCTTGTTTACATTCTTTCTGCTGTCCCTCAGGGCTTCAGTCCCTTTTCCCAATCAATACCAGATCATGTCCCACCCCCATTCCCTTTCCATCCCCTGTCCCTGCATTTCTCTCCCCTTGTGGTTGCTTTCTTCTCCCTCCCAAGTGGAACTGAGGCATCCTCACTTGGGCCCTTCAGCTTATTAGCCTTTTTGAGTTCTATGGAGTGCATCTTGGGTATTCTGTACTTTTTTTTTTGGCTAATATCCACTTATTAGTGAGAACGTACCGTGCAAGTCCTTTTGGGTCTGAGTTACCTCAGTTGGGATGATATTTTCTAGTTCCATTCATTTACCTGAAAAACTTGGGATGTCCACGTTCTTAATAGCCGAGTAGTATTCCATTGTGTAAATGAACCACATTTTCTGTATCCATTCTTCTGTCTTGGGACATCTGGGTTGGTTCCAGCTTCCGGCTGGAAATAAGGCCGTGCCCCTGTGGCATGGTGCGGCATCTTTTGGGGTATATTCCCAAGAGTGGTATTTCTGGGTCTTTAGGTAGGTCTCTTTCCAATTTTCTGAGGAACATCCAAATTGATTTCCAGAGTGGTTGTACCAGTTTGGTGGGCAGATATGTGCACCCAACCAATGACCCCTCTGGTTGACTTAGGGAAAAGCTAGAGGAAGCTGAGGAGGAGGGCAACCCTGTAGAAGGACCAGCAGTCTCAATTAACCTGGAACCCTGAGATCTCTCAGACAGTGGGTCACCAACCAGGCAGCATACAGGCCGAGATGAGGCCTCCAACACATATATAGCAGAGAACTTCCAGGTCTGGGTTCAGTCAGAGATGATGCACCTAACCCTCAAGAGACTGGAGGCCCCAGGGAGTTTAGAGGTCTGGTGGGGTGGGTGGGCTGGGGAGGGACATCCTTGTGGAGACATGGGGAGGCAGGGAGGAGGTATGGGATGTGGAACTGTCTTGGGGGGCGGGTGGACCAGAAAGGGAACAAAATCTGGAGTGTAAAAATCAATCAATCAATCAATCAATCATCAATCAATCAATCAATAGAACAGATTTACAGGGGGAAAAAAGAAAGAAAAAAGGTGACGTGAGTTTTCAAAAGGAAGTAAGACTCAACCAAGAAACTAACTTCAAATGCACAGGAACAAGCATGAACAGATGCAAAACAAAAACCAAGATAGCATGCCTTCTCCAAAACCTACTAAGCCGTAGTAAGTAACCCAGTAGTAAAGACGTTGAAGAACTCCCAGACAAGGAATGCATATATGTCTACACTAACCAATATGTCGCTGGAGCTCTTGCGTAAGGAATTGGTAAGAGTAATTATAACTATGTTCAAATAACTCAAAGAGAACAAGACCAGAGATGAATGAAGTAGGGAAATCAATCTAACATATGAAAATAGAACTCAATAGAGAAGTAAAGCCACCTTGAAATGATGATGTTAACTCAGTAAGCCAGATAAAAAGCTCAGCAGAGAACTTAACCGATAGATATGACCACGTGAGAAACAGAATAGAAGCTGGAAGAGAAGACGAAGGAATTGGGTCATCGTTAAAGATCGATTGGTAAATTAAAAATACATACAGACAGAACACAAGCGAGCTTTGGATACCAAAGAAAAGACCTAATCCTTGAATTATGGGCATGGGAGAGTACCAAACCGAAAGCACAGAAAACACTTTTGCTATAACCATGCAATGGAATTTCCCAAACCTAGAAAAGGAGATGGCAGTCGAGATTGAACAGTAGTAGAGAATAGTAGATAGACAGGAAGAGACGAGAAGCTCCGCATGGCACGTCTTGGTTAAAACTAATGACAAAGAATAAAGAAAGGGTGCCACAAGCTGCAAGAGAGGGGGCTGAGCCTCTTGTAAAGGCAGAGCCATCAGAGTAATAGCAAACTATTCAGTAAAAAGCCTCACACACCGAGGAACCTGGAAAGACACACCTCGTACTCAGAAACACAACTGCCAACTGAAAACTATCTATTATAATTGGAGGAGAAATAAACATTTCGATGGTTAGAAAGGACTATGAGCTCCAGTAAAACGACAGGAATTAGTGTTTAAAATAGTAACTCTGGAGAATAAAACTCTTAAAGCTAATAAACACTTCTGGCAAAGTGACAGAGTACAAAATTAACACAGGCTAATCAGTAATGTGTTTAATATAACCTGTGTCTCTGGGGCATCGCTGCTCCACCCGTGCAAGGCACCTCCACTTCAATGCTTCAAAATAATCAACATTATATCTTATAATTAGCACCGGAGGTGTTCAGACCTAAGTGGAACATCTATACTAAGCCCCTGCCAAGGTTCAAGGACCAGCACCCTGGACAGGAAGCAGAAAGCATGTATCTGGACATGGAATAGCTGCTGCACATGTGAACGTAAACAGCTATGGGTACATACACAAGATCTGCACAAAACCCACGCCAATGAAAATTCCATCATGGAGGTAGGAGGAGATCGCTTGATCCCGCCCCTAGGGGAGGAGCTATGAGCAGCCAATGAATGCTTGAAAGGGAATTATTTTTCTTCAGAGGCGTGTCCAGCAGTGGGCTACTCAAGCTGTGGTGGATGGTCCCACATCCAAGTAGTACCTGAGGTGAGCATCAACGGGATGCGTTAGACTATAAAAATGTGGAGAAATGAAATGTGGAGAAATGAATTTGGAAGAGGGAGGTATAAGGGAGCCTACGGGGGCGCTTAAGGCAGGAAGAAAGGTGGATATGATTAAAATACATTGAATGCAGGTATGGAATTTTCAAAGAAGCCATCAAATTCTATTACGATATTAAACATATTTTTAATGTAAACATTCTAGCATTGATAAAGGGTACTTTTTCTCCTAGTGTCAGTTATCCCTGATCACATCTATGAAGATTTATAATAAACCCTTTATGCCATCTTGCATTAAGAGGCTTAATGGTTGCAATTATCCACAGCTTTCATTTCTTCTTCGGTAATAGCCTTGCATAGCGCTCCATTTTATAAGGGGTGAGCGGAATCTAATAAGGAAAATATGGACAACGTGAATATAGGAAATTCTAGGGAAAAAATGTCGCCGTTGAGCATTGGCTGTGAGGCTGTGGTAGACTAGAGGCTTCTGAAGTGTCCAGAACAGTGCGCCACCTGGGTGGCTGTCCTGGTGTGGAAGGAAGAGTCCTCTCCTCTGTCAACCTGTCACACAGCTCGCTCTGGACCTGCATCCGGTTTGCAATGACGGCATCCTCTGTAGAATCCCACCAAATGATGCTCCCTCTTCCCTCGGGAGACAGACGGTACGTTATAGATGAAGCAAGATGCTGCCAAAGAAAACAGGATTTTCGCCTCTAATTGTAACAACTTAGTAACATAAGGGACAGTGCAGAAAACTTTTTAAAATTCTGAGGCTCTCGCAAACTTGCTCCTGGGCCTCTGCCAGCTCAGTGCACCTGCAGTAATTCCTTGCTAATATTGCAAAGTGTCAGCCTAAGTGGCCCACGAGCTGCCTGCACGACTATGCTAATTGCTGGGATGTGTCTAGGCCAGCTGAGATAATGGGGCTCCAAGATGCAGGGGAAATGTCAAGATCTTGAGTTCCGGCTACTCATGTTGTTTCCTTTAAACTTCATGGGGTGACGAATTCTGGGAAGAGCTAGTACAGAATCACAATTACTCTTCATTCTTGACTCTTTGAACCCACTCAGGAAATGCATGGAAAAGAGACTTTTAAAAACCTTAGTATCAGGGCCAGAGCGATGGCTCAGGGGTTAAGGGCACCGGCTGCTCTCGCAGAGGAAATGGTTCAGGTGGCTGGCAACTATGTGTAATTCCAGTTCCAGGGGATCTAGTGGCCCTATTGTGTGTGCACTGGACACACATAGTACACATATGTGCATGCAGTCAAACCCTTAGACACATAAAAGAAGAATAAATCTAATACGTCTGAGAAAAATTTATATTTATTTATTTTCATATAATATATAACTTATATATTATAAATATATATTTTGTATGTTTATATATTTATATTTATGCAATATACTATAGTGGGCATCATGGGTCAGTCTCCAGCACAAAACTGTCACCACTGAATTCTTTCCATACTAAGCTTTCCTTATATTATATATAATTTATATAAATATGTAATATAATATTTATATTAATTATCATCTATCGCATGTTATATATAATATGCCATATGCCATATGTTACATGTCATTTATATATTATATATGTTAGATTTGCAGTAGAGGGGTATTAACATGCTAGGAAAGCATTTGCAGTGAGCTCACCCTTAGCCCATCGTTCTGTTTTTAGAACAAAGTATGATGGCGTGAAGAAGGAATGTGCCCATTAGTGTAAGGTTGTGATGGACGGTTGAACCACAGACACTTCACTCATGCTGTCTGAATGCAGGAATCTGTGTTCACAGAGGGAATCTCCAAAAGAACCAGCAATAACAGTGGTGACGCTCAACAACATGGCGATCGCATATTTACTTAATTTTTTATACAGGCTGCCTGGCCTCAGGTATATTTTTGGACACTTCTGACTACAGCATTCTGTTATTGGTTCCCCATTACCAATGGGGAAACTGAGTCTTAAAGAAGTTAAGAAAGCTCCCTGAGGTTCTGGTAGGCAGTCTGAGCCCACTGCTTGTGCTCCTGTTCTGCCCATAAAGACGGATTCATCTCAATGTAGTGAGGTTGGCCATTCTTAAATGACTGTTACCCTCTCTGCACATCTTTGTAAGATACAGCACGCATGGTCATTTCCTTCTATGATAATATATGATGTGACATCACTCCTTGTACTTCCAATTCAGGGGCTGGAGAGAAAACCAACATCAGAAGATACTGTAAGGATGTCAACAGATGGGTACCAGGAGGAAACCTCGGAGAACCCAGGATCCACAAGGAAAAGCAAGGCACTCTGGGAAATGATGTACCTTGGAGTCACTTCGCAAGCCAAAGCCCAAATAGAATCCCGAGAGAGAAAGTAATCATTCCCTAGTGGATGTGCAAAGGATCACGGATTGTTAGTGCTATAAAGAGCGAGCTTCCGGAAGACTCACTCAATGACAGCAGAGCCTTATCAAACGGCTTTTCCTTCAAGAGTTAGGGAGCATGCGCATTCCCAACCAGTCACAAATCAGCAATCTACGTCTGTTTAGGAAGTCAGATGAGGCCCGGATTTTGAACTGAAGATGATCCTGGAATTTCAAATGTTCTAGTAAATGTACTTAAGTAGTTTGAAACACTTGTAGATTTCTTCTCTGTATTCTATATTAGAAAACAGGTATATGTTACATATTTGTATATATAAGTATGTAACATACATGCATGTGTTTCTGTGAACACTATGTATGTATAGCATGTTACACAGTGTATGTGTTATATAGGTGCTTAATACATTATTAATAATTAATTATGTAATAGTGTTTGTTAATATATTTTCTTGGGTAATACCTAGCTATACTAAGAAGAGGAAAAAGTCTTCTGAGACTAGAAGATACTGAGCAGCTTCTGCGTTAAGCAGTAGGTGCTGGGAAGATGGCTTTAGTGGAATAAACACTTGTGCTGTGGAACCTGAGGGCTGGAGATCAAATACCTAGAACCCATGAACTAAGCCTGGGCAGGTGTTGTAGTCACAGATATTCTCTGTGCTCAGAGGGAGACACAGTGTGTCCGTAAGCAAGCTGGACAGTTTGACGATCCGGAATCAGTGAGAATTTGCTCCCTGTTCAGTGAAAGACCCTGAGCACACAACATATAGGACAGTGTAGAAAGACATGAGATATCAGCTTTGGGCTTTCGCAATGCCCTTGTTCATACATGCACACCAGTACATACATGGGTGCATGTAGATATGAACCTGCATGCAATCACTCATGTATACATACACATGCGAAAAAAGAAGGAGGAGGAGGAGGAGGAGGAGAAAGGAAGGAAGGAAGGAAGGGAGATCAACATTGAAAATCCTGTGGCAATCAAGTCTGCTCCTTCTTTCTCAAGAGATCGCTTTGTATGAAGAATACAATTGAGACCCCAGAGCCTTCCTTTGTGAACTTGCTGTTGGTCAACCTCTGTCCCTTGCCATGGATGACTAAATACTCAACATGAATGAGTGAGAAACGTCAGCATATCAATGGAGGCTAAATGGGAAACATCTATCTGAGTCTAATTCTAGAGGTTCCTCTCTCTCTCCCTCCCTCTCTCCCTCCTTCCCTCTCTCCCTCCTTCCCTCCCTCCCTCCTTCCCTCTCTCCCTCTCTCCCTCCCTCCCTCCCTCCCTCCTTCCCTCTCTCCCTCTCTCCCTCCCTCCCTCCCTCCTTCCCTCTCTCCCTCTCTCCCTCCTTCCCTCCCTCCCTCACCTCTCTCCCTCTCTCTCTCTCTCTCTCTCTCTCTCTCTCTCTCTCTCTCTCTCTCTCCCCCCAGAGTCTTAAAACCTTGGTGTTGCCTTAGTCACACAGTTAAGTTGAAGTGGTTGTAGAAAGATGGTATTATTTCTTTTTTTTTTCTGAGAAAGTTCACCAGTGAGATCTTGGGCCTGATACCTTCTCCTTTGTAAAGTTATCCTTTTTCTTGTTCAAATTTTTAATAGAACAGAGGCCTATTCAGATTCTCTAATATTTTTTTTATGTCCTAAAGAAACCAGCTTAGTTCACACAGATTATCAAATTTGTGACATAAAACTACCATGGGGTCTATGGGGGAAATCCTGCATATTGTATTTTAAAAGGATTTACCTTATTTTTATTTATGTGTGTCTATATATGTTCAGATGCTTATAGTTACAAGAAGGGACATTTGGTCCCCTGCAGCTGGAGTTACAGGCACTTGCAAGCTGCCAGCCATGGGTGCTCAGAACCAAACTCCTGTGCACTGAAAGAGCGATTAGTGCTCTTAGCTGCTGAGAGCCACCTGCCTTAGTTTGGGTTTTACTGCTGTGAAGGGACACCATGACCAAGGCAACTCTCTTTATAAAGGACAACATGTATTTGGGGCTGGCTTACAGTCTTTGGGGTTTAGTCCATCATCATCACTACCATTTATTTCATTAATCTATAAGTTGTGATCATGCAACTGATTGCTGTTATCACCGTCTCTTTGTCTATCAATAAACCCTTTCAACAAGAGTGGACTAACTATTCCTATTAAATACTTTAAGAGGGGATGGATAAATAAGGCACAACCATCATGGCATTGTGCTACAAGAGCCCCGAGTTCTACATCTTGATCTGCAGGAAGCGGAGGGGAAATGTCTTCCACATGGAGCTAGGAGGAGGCTCTGATTCCACACTGGGTGGAGTCTGAGAATACGAGACATCAAAGCCCCACCCACACCTACTCCAACAAGGCCACACCTACTCCAACAAGGCCACACCTACTCCAACAAGGCCACACCTACTCCAACAAGGCCACACCTACTCCAACAAGGCCACACCTACTCCAACAAGGCCACACCTCCTAATAGTGCCACTTCCTATGTCCAAGCGATCACACACATGAGTCTCTGGGGGCCAAACCTACTCAAACCACCACACTACCCTTATTTCTAAGATTATTAAATTATGTCTTCTCTCCTTTTCTCTGTGCTAGCATAATTAAAGGTTTATAAATTTTATTTATTTTTTCAAAAAAAAACCACAATTTTTGGCTCCCTTGGTTGTCTCTGTTGCCATCCTGTTTTCCATGGATTTCTGGTGCAACTGTGTGAGTTTTTCTCTCCTGCTTGCTTCGGGTTGCTAGCCCTGCCTTTCTTTACCACCGCAGGTTGGAAGGTCAGAGGTTGACCTTGCTCTGTCTCCTCCCGTGTGTCTCATGTCACGCATTCCCCTCAATTGTCTTGCTTATCTGTTTTAGGTTTTCAATGCAAAATTTCTCTAAGGCTCCTCCTCTCTGACTCGTGCATAATTTGGTAGGTTAATCTCCTTGATGCTTTATCCTTTCCGTGTATATTGGGTTTATTGACTCAGAGTTTAAACCCAATATGGTCTAAGTCCTATGTTATAGAATTTCTATTCTTTTAAGTTTGGGAGTGTGTCTGTCTCATGGTCCTGGGTCTGGTACATTTTGGAAAGAGTTCTAAGTTAGCCTCAGCGCAGGTTTCCTGGTTGCAGTCTTCTATAGACCATGGCTCTGGCTGATGAGTCCAACCAGACTCTACTGCCACTGATTGTCCATCGTATTACTGACAGGGTCAGGGGACATTGTTGACATCTCCAACATGAACAGTTCTTTCTCCTCGCAGGTCACTACTGTTCCCTTAGATACCACAGTGTTCCCAAAGTTCATAAATGTTAAGGACGAGTATGCCTGGGATAATTGACTCCTTTTGTTGCTATGTAATTCCCTTCTACCCCTTATAATTTCTTGCGCTCCGAACCCTCTATTGTCTAAAATCAATATAGCAACTCGAGGTTCCCTTTGATTAGCACCTGCATATTTCCTCCCTTTTTCAGCTCTTCACTTTTAATCTATATTTAATCTTTGTGGTTAAAGTGGATTTTTAATAGACGGATTATTGTTTTGCCTTATTTATCCATTCTCTTAAAGTATTAAATAAGAGTAGCTAGGCCATTCTTGTTGCAAGGGTTTATTGATAGACAAAGGGATGGCTCTTTATTCCAGGTGATAACAGAAACATTTTGCATGATCACAGCTTATAGGTTAATGAAATAAATGGTGAGTGTCACAGGGGAGTGACATTAGATTGGTGTCCTCCATGTTTACAAACATTTTCGGTGTGTTATCCCATTCTTTATCTTTAATTATCCTCTTCTGTGCTGCTTTCTCAGATCCTGAGTATTTTACAGGACCTGTTTTCATTTTATTTGTGAGTGTATCAATTATGCTTTAAAAAAAAATGAGTGGTTTCCTTATAGCTCAGAACATATACTTATATTTGATTTAAGTCTTTATGCTAAGTGAAATCCCTGTTTTTGGGAATTATGCGAGTACCTCTTAAGGGAAGAGCCTTTGTCCGAGATTTGCCATTTATTTCGTTTGTCCATAAACAATTAGCACCTGGTCAATCCTGCTATCATTAATTTGAATGAAAGCATTCTATCGATTATAAGAAAAATTATTTTATTTTGACTCTACTTTTTCCTTATCATTTTTACATTCTGTTGAAGGATCTAGTTGGCCTATATAATTTTCCTTTGCCCTGAGGAAATTCCTTAAACACCTCCCCCATGCCCCACCCCAGGCCACAAAACTTCTGTGCTGAGAACGTATTTCAGGTTTGAGGAGCAATTCTTCCAGATCTAACATTCTAGACTGGATCATGCCCTATACCTGCTTCACTCAAATCTGTGAATATTTTGTTACCTGCTTCTTTTTGGGTACAGTACTAACACGGATCCCACGTTTGTGTTCTTGTTCTAACAGAAAGATGATTTCCCCCCCTCTGACTCCTTTTTTTAGAATTCTCTTTGTTTCTCTGAAGTCTGGATGAGTTAAGCCTGGGTAGAGTTATCTGGGGATTCAACGTTACTACCTAGGGATGTGTCCTGGGGTCTGGAATTAATTTGAGAAGAAAACTCCATCACCACTGCTTCAAATGCTTGTGTTGTGTCTTTCTGCACTTGCTGCTACCTCCAGTGTTCTTGTGCTTCCTTATTTTGGAATTTGCCCAGATCATGGATATGTGGCTCTCATTACTGTTTGTTTCCTTATTACTTTTTTTTGTGTGTGTTACCTTTCTTTTGCAGCTGAAGAGGTTCCTAACATATGCCCCCGAGTCCACAGGTTTCAGTCTGAGGTGTATGAAGCCCAGTAATGGACACATCGGGGCCATTGCTCAGCTCAGGTTGATTGAGCGTCCTTTCCATTCTACGTCGGGATTCCACCTCTCTGTTTGCACCACTGACTTTCCTTACCCATGACTCACTTCTTCCGTCAGAACTCTTGACAACACTGTAATCGTTTTGAATTTCATATTACTGAAATCTCCAAATCAGTGCCACACATAGGACTGATTTCCATGCCTTGCTCATTTATTTCTTGTTTTAAAATTCATCCTTCCTTCGTTATCGTTTTGGTCCTTCCGTCTGCCCGAATCACTGGGGTGTTTGTGTGGTCTGCCCCTCTTCATGGTTCCTGGAGGGAGCTGAGGAAAAATAAAGGGTTCGCCTATGGCTGGGTCCTCAGGACTCACTAGTCCTCAGACCTGTCTTACTCATCCAGTAAGGATGAGCCAGTTGCCTTCCCAGTGACTCCACATTGTTATATATGGGGCTTCTTCCTGGTGTCATCTTGTCACTAAGTTTAATCTCGGTGTATTCATTATATATTCTTCAGGGGTCCATAAATATAATTTCTATGAAGTCTTTAATACATTATGCTATTAATTCTCCTGTTCTCCATTTTTAGCACCCTACTTTTTCTTCTTCCTTCTAGCCTCCCCCTCTTTTTCATTCTGCATTCAATTTTACATACATTTATGCACACAGGTGTTGCAGTAAAAATTTTAAAAGGATCATTTGCTATCACTTCCTGCAAGCCCAATCCTGCTACTTTGCCACGTTGCCCTCTCCCGGCTGCCTCCCTTTTAGCTGTCCTCTCTACGCAGTTCCCCTAGGCAGTAGTCACCGTGACTCACACACACACAGACACACAGACACACACAGACACACACACACACACACACACACCCCTAGTTCTGCAGGTCCTGCCTGTTCTCACTCCGCGGGCAACAGAATCAGATCCACACGCTCCAACTGCCTCTCAGCCATTTCTTCCACACACTGTCCTCTTTAGTCCGGTAAAATCAAGGTTCCAGAAACTTTTAATTTAGTGATTAGATTTATATGTTAAATTCTCAACCTACAATTCATCCACATGATAAATTCACTGCCAATTGATAAAGAGATAAACCTCCCCACCTAGACAAGATAAAATCGATCTAGTTCACCTAAATCTGAACCAGCCTCCTCCGTAGACTCCCTCTTGAACAGGATCCTTCCTTCCTTCTCTCTCCTGCCCTACAAAAACTTTGTCCCTGTCCCTCTCTCTATTGTCCAATAATGCATCGCCTTGACATCCACCTACCCACAGGTGTAGGGTATGTGCATATATAAAACCCAGGTCTCACAAGTTAGAGGACAACGTGATATTTGCCTTTCTCTGGGTTGCGTGTTATTTCTCTTACTATGCTAAGCTCAGGCTGAATCTATTTCCCAGATAGTGGCGCCGCTTCATTTTCCCTTAAAGCTCAATAGAATTCAAGTGTGTTCTTTCTCCGTCTGTTTTTGATGGGCAGCCGGCCTGACAGTGAAGCTCGGCTGTTGTAGAGCTCACAGCAGTGACCATGGATGTGCAAGCCTGTGGCACAGTGACCCGGAATTCTTTGCTCACTGTCAGTAGAGCAGAGTCACGACATACCTCTAATTTTATGTCTTTTGTTATGTTGTTGATATTGAGGGGACTTTGTACTCATCCCCACGGCAGCAGGGCTAATTTCTATTCCCAGTGATAGCGAAGGCATTTTTCTTGCACTACACCATCGTTCTATGGGCTGGTTCATGGGCCACTCACAGGTTTATACTGTGGCTCAAAGGTAGGTCTGTAGACACGGCGGTATGGAGGCTCTGAGTTCTTTTTTTTTTTTTTTTTAATTAACTTGAGTATTTCTTATATACATTTCGAGTGTTATTCCCTTTCCCGGTTTCCGGGCAAACATCCCCCTCCCCCCTTCCCCTTCTTTATGGGTGTTCCCCTCCCCACCCTCCCCCCATTGCCGCCCTCCCCCCATAGTCTAGTTCACTGGGGGTTCAGTCTTAGCAGGACCCAGGGCTTCCCCTTCCACTAGTGCTCTTACTAGGATATTCATTGCTACCTATGGGGTCAGAGTCCAGGGTCAGTCCATGTATAGTCTTTAGGTAGTGCTTAGTCCCTGGAAGCTCTGGTTGCTTGGCATTGTTGTACATATGGGGTCTCGAGCCCCTTCAAGCTCTTCCAGTTCTTTCTCTGATTCCTTCAACGGGGGTCCTGTTCTCAGTTCAGTGGTTTGCTGCTTGCATTCGCCTCTGTATTTGCTGTATTCTGGCTGTGTCTCTCAGGAGCGATCTACATCCGGCTCCTGTCGGTCTGCACTTCTTTGCTTCATCCATCTTGTCTATATGGGTGGCTGTATATGTATGGGCCACATGTGGGGCAGGCTCTGAATGGGTGTTCCTTCAGTCTCTGTTTTAATCTTTGCCTCTCTATTCCCTGCCAAGGGTATTCTTGTTCCCCTTTTAAAGAAGGAGTGAAGCATTCACATTTTGATCATCCGTCTTGAGTTTCATTTGTTCTAGGCATCTAGGGTAATTCAAGCATTTGGGCTAATAGCCACTTATCAATGAGTGCATACCATGTGTGTTTTTCTGTGATTGGGTTACCTCACTCAGGATGATATTTCCCAGTTCCGACCATTTGCCTACGAATTTCATAAAGTCATTGTTTTTGATAGCTGAGTAATATTCCATTGTGTAGATGTACCACATTTTCTGTATCCATTCCTCTGTTGAAGGTCATCTGGGTTCTTTCCAGCTTCTGGCTATTATAAATAAGGCTGCGATGAACATAGTGGAGCACGTGTCTTTTTTATATGTTGGGGCATCTTTTGGGTATATGCCCAAGAGAGGTATAGCTGGATCCTCAGGCAGTTCAATGTCCAAATTTCTGAGGAACCTCCAGACTGATTTCCAGAATGGTTGTACCAGTCTGCAATCCCACCAACAATGGAGGAGTGTTCCTCTTTCTTCGCATCCTCGCCAACATCTGCTGTCACCTGAGTTTTTGATCTTAGCCATTCTCACTGGTGTGAGGTGAAATCTCAGGGTTGTTTTGATTTGCATTTCCCTTATGACTAAAGATGTTGAACATTTCTTTAGGTGTTTCTCAGCCATTCGGCATTCCTCAGCTGTGAATTGTTTGTTTAGCTCTGAACCCCATTTTTTAATAGGGTTATTTGTCTCCCTGCGGTCTAACTTCTTGAGTTCTTTGTATATTTTGGATAGGCTCTGAGTTCTTTACGAATACATTTTAGATCTCTTTGTCCTGTTTATATTTTTTTATAAGTTTTTGATCCAAGCATGGAGTTTTTTAATCTTCTCCTTTGGAAAGAAAGCAAAGAGAAGAAAAGAAAGATAAAAGGAAGGAAGGAAGGAAAGAAGGAAAGAAGGAAAGAAGGAAAGAAGGAAAGAAGGAAAGAAGGAAAGAAGGAAAGAAGGAAAGAAGGAAGGAAGGGGCAGACAAATTTGAGATTTACCTGCTGGAATGTGGTTAGTTATTGTTCTATCGTTGTGAAGACATTATTATGAAAGTAACTCTTATAAAAGAGAGCATTTAATTGGGGCCTTGTTTACAGTTTCAGAGGTTAATCCATTATCATCCTGACAGGAGGTAGACAGTTAGAGTACTTAAGCAGTAGCTGAGAGCTTTACATCCTGATACAGGGCAACAGACAGAGACAGAGAGAGAGAAGGGGGGACAGAGAGAGAGAGGGGAGAGAGAGAGAGAGAGAGAGAGAGAGAGAGAGAGAGTTATAGAGTCAGGGGTGGGATTCTCGAGTGGGCTTCTCAAAGCCCACTGCAGTAACAAACCTTCTCCCACAATCCTTTCAAACAGTTCTTCAACTTGGGACTAAGCAGGTAAATCAGTGAGCCTGCGGGGGCCATTGTTATTCATACCACCACATCAGAAAATCACACGGAAATTCTGGCGTACATTCTTAATGGCTAACAGAGATGTACACTAAGATGAAAGTCAAGATTGTTGAAATGGAAAGGAACACAGGAAATTCTGGTTTGGCTGTTAAAAGTCTTCAAATCAGTGGAGTGGAGGGGCACGGCAGATCATAAACGTCAGAAGCTGAAAGACAAAAGCTAAAGCAGACCGAGAGAGAGCGAGATATGTAAGGGTGAATTCGAGAGTTGTAAAACATTCTGAAATTTGTAGTAAAGAAGGGGAAGTTGATGGAGAAACATTATTGAGTGAGAAGTGGGGGAGGGGTCTTCAAAAGCACTGGAGGATGAACTCATATGTGAATCCATAAGTAATTGGGGAAATTTTACTGTGTATTTTATGAAACTAATACAGGATCTCTTTCCTTATCTTTTGCAAGGACCAGGGAGTATTTTAAAGTTTAATATTTTAAATTCAAAAGAAACCTCAATAAATCCACGCACTCAGGTATTCTGTAGATGACAGTCACAAGTAACGTGCAATATAACTCAAGTCAAGAATAAATACATACATAAAACATCCCACCGTGAGGCTGGGGACGTAGCTCGGATGATGTGTATGTGGTCCTGAGTCTGAACCCCAGAACCCTATAACTGGGCATGCTAGAACAAGCCTGTGCCTGCAGCACTTGGGAGAAGGAGACGGTAGGATCAGAAGTTCAAGGCCATCCTGGACTACATAGTGTGTTCTAGGCCAGCCTGAGCTACATGAGACCGCCATCTCAAGTAAAAAAAAAAAAAAAAAGAATCTAATCATACAACAATTCTCAAACAAATCTTAAGATTGAAATATAGTAATAAACCATTTTGAAACGTATGAGAACCATAAGTATTTAAAAAGTTAAATGTCGTTAGCACTGTAAGTATAAGACTACAACCTTGAGTATCTGTATTACTTCATGAGAAATGATTAAAATAAACAGGCAAACAATAAGGAGACCATTACATAGCTGGAGGTAGGCATGATTTAAAGTAAGGCAGAGCAGCAAGGGCTGAGTGTGACCAATGCCCTTGTGCGACACAATGCAAAAATGAGGGTGCACATGAAATTGGGTAAATTAGCTTTTAAAGAATTTCGCCTTGGAGAGGATGTCACTATTCCACCCACACTGCCCTCCAACTGACCATGTCGCCTTTTGGAACCCCGATCCTCCATCTGCTTCTGCTTTCCAAGTTCTGGATTGAAACATAGGAGCCCGTGCGCCTTTCTTACAAAATCGTCTTTAAATAGGTGAACCAATGACCCAGTACACATGAAATTATGACCACCTTCAAACAACCTCATAGAGAAAGGTAAAAGTATCTACGTAATATTACTAAAAATGATTCAAATAGTAGAAAATCAAACAAACGTTTATGAAAGACATTAAAATGCTCACCTTTCAATCACTCCCCAGGCCCACGCGATTTTATGTTGCATTTCAGAAAGCATCTCTCACAGATCCTGTAATCCATGTAAAATTCTATGTATCAGAGATAAAAGAAGAAGCATTCGTTGTAGTTTTTATTCAAGTCAAGGCATTGGGAGGAAAGTGAATAGTCATATTCCAAATAAAAGACTTTATGTAAAACACAGCAATTTCCCAATAATCAGCTTTCAAAGTAGGGTTGTGAGTTCATCTTTATTTGTTTCTGATTCCGGTGCAGCGGGATTTAAGATATTAATCTTCTTGGCAGAGTTTCAGGACGTTTGGAAACCTGGCAGGATACCATGTGCCTGCCTTTTCCTTTAGAACTTAATCGGTTATCCTTCCGTAACTGCCCACCGTTCTCACCGCTCACTTCTGGATCTGACTCTGTAACTCAAACGTTCCTCACTTCGGTCTTCAAAATGGTTTAATAGTTAACCAGATAATCATTGAGATAAATCAGTGTCTTAAAATCATGTTGAACAGTTACACAAAATACTTTTAAGGACCACTTTCCTGACTGCTACTGGGGAAAGTTTCATTGCCGGTTTATGCCAACACCCACCAATGTTTCCTGATCCCCTGGTTCCCTGCTCACCCACCATGGGTAGGAGAAACTGTAGTCTTGTCTGAGTCTGTGCCTTGACAAACAGGACCAGGCCTATAGCACCTGAAACTAAGATGATTCTAGCACCTCTTTCTGGAAGCAGCACAAGCTGCGCCAAGTCCAAATGTCTGAAGGTAGAGGCAGGAAGGTTGGTACATGCTCTAGGCCTGTCTGGTCCACTTAGGGGGACTTCTTAAAAACTGGCAGCAGCAGCAGCAGCAGCAGCAGCAGCAGCAGCAGCAGCAGCAGCAGCAACAACATCAACAACCCTAAACTGCAAAACACAATAACAAAAAGGAAGCACGCCAGGATTGGCGTGCAGGCATGTGGTGCCTGCTGCTGTAAGGCCAGGGCGTTGATGTAGGAGGATCAAGTTCAAGGTTTGCCTAGGAAGCTTAGCAAGAAAAAGACAGAATGGGGAGGACTGTAAGTTCACAGACAGGGGTTTAAAACAAACAAACAAAAACATTAAACATATATATATATATATATATATATATATATATACACATGCATGTGTGCACACACACATGCACACACACACATGCACACACACATGCACACAAACACATGCACACACACATGCACACACACATGCACACAAACACACATGCACACACATGCACACACATGCACACACACATGCACACAAACACACATGCACACACATGCACACACATGCACACACATGCACACACACATGTGCACACAAACACACAAACTCTGACAGAGTAATATTTATTAATGATAGTATCAGAAATCATTCCAAATTATTAAAGGCAGACAAACCCTATAATGGAGCGAAGAGCTCTTGGCTGGGAGGAAATCCTTTCCCCGAAGAGACCCCCAGGCTAGCTTTTCCCTGTCATGCTTAAATAAGGAAATGCTCACAGAAGACGACAAAGCCAAGACTTGGTGAATTTCCAGAAAAGTCCCAGAGCCTAGTGGCTGATCTCAGAGGCACTCTGACCGAGAACCTTGGGAACTTGGATCTTAAACACCCAGACCACTCAGGAGCTGGCTGAGTCTCTAGCCCAAGCAGACCCGGCCTTCCCCACCAGGGAGTCAACGCAGTATGGTAACATGGAATCTAAAGGGACCAAGGGGCTGTGACCTCATCCACACAGCGAATGGGTGACAAGAAAGGATGGTACTTACAGATGTTCACACAACTATGACTTAGTAACGCTTTTGACACGCATGAGGGCAAGATCCAAGGTGTCTGTGTACCTGCCTGGCTTTAAATAGCTTCCATGGTACTTAAAGTGGGGAAGCAAACATTAACCACACATAGCAACTCTCTAGTTGTTAAGAGATGCTGGAGGTCTCCAGTGTTTGTGGTGGTAGGGATTCCAGAGGCCGGGCAATGGGAGAAAGTCCTGTGGTTTTTCTCCAGTGTCTCCATGAGTGGCTTTAGGAAGAATTCCTGACAGATGAAGAATTCTAGGTTGATTGAAGGCCATTCTTGAAGTCCCCTGAGCTCCTAAGAAAACAGTCACCATTAGCTCCTGGCCGGGTGCTGAATTTCCTCCTAGCCTCATTTGTGGAAGACTGGTCTCACCCTGCCAATTTGACTATGCCCATCTTTAGCATTTACCAGAGTTTAAATGAGGGTGATCCATCCAGTCTCAGCTTGTGTACCTTCAGAATCATGAGTTAAGTACACGTATCTTCTTTTAAAATCTTGTTTATTCCCACTCGATGTGTATGGGTGTTTTACCTGCATGTGTGTCTGCAGAGGCCATTGGACTCCCAGAACTGAGTTTCAGTTGTCTGCTAGCTTCCGTGTGATTACTGGGAATCAAACCCATCTTCCTCTGAAAGAGCAGCCAATGTTCTTAACCACTGAGCCATCTCTAGAACCCATAGGGTTCTTTGTAAACCCAGTTTGCTCTGGATATTTCCTTAAAATGGGGGCAAGTCTGGTGTATCATGAGATTCAAATTTCAGGAAGGCAATTGGGGTGTGCGGGTGCTGCTTGCTGGCTTTTCTTCCCTTGTTCAGTCTGTTGGCCACTGGTCATGGATTTCGGTGTCAAGCCCCGATGAACAGAAAGCATCAAGCCTCTACTTCAGACATGCCTGCCATTTAGCGAGCAGCTTTTCTCTCCTTTCCCACTAGGTGCATTTTCTCATTAAACTGAACAGTTCCAGAGTCCTCGACGTGGCCTTGGAAGTTCCCCAACCAGCTAACTATCATCCCAGGTGTAGTACTCAATTTCCATTTTCCCCTAGAAAACCATCCCTCAACTCTTAGCTGAGATGAACACTGTGTGTACTTACACACACTCTGACTTTGATTATCCAGCCACGTCCACAGAAGCCAAGGTCCTCGGTCCCTCCATGGCCTCCCATGCCATCCCCTATACTCAGCACAGTGAGGGACACACACGTGAGAGGATGATTTGTTCAGGAGACTGAAGGCTTATGCACTGGCCCTCAGCAGGGCCAGCATTTCCCTACTCTGGGACAGCAGTCAAGGTGTGAAAACTTGTTGCTTGGCATAACTGAAAGATACCCCTGGCGTGTAGTATTTAGACTGTGGAGGGATGCAGTGGAGGGATCAAAAGACTAAACTGTCCAGGATGGCTCGACCCCTGCGAATGTTAATAGTAACAGAACCTTACAGAATAAACGCAGACTTCCTACTTTCCATATAACAAAATATACTCTATGCACATTTCGTCCACAAAGTCCAAGGACTCAGGGCTCTCCTTGGCTTTTCACCTAATCTGTGGCGTTGGATATGTAAGCTATGTGTTGACAGGGTTGCTGCTGCTCTTGCCTTTTGTTCTAACAACTTGGTTCAGCTCACAGGAAGACAAGTATAAGCTCTTACTTTAGAATTAATTGCAATTTAACACCTCCTGACTAAGTTTTCTGGCTAAAGTTGTGAATGCAGGAGGCTCGCCAGCAAGTACACCTAATGTGATTAAGGTCAGCTAACAATTGCAAATCACGTTGCAGAGTAAATCAATTAGAGACCAGGGCTCGCCCGTGTGCTTCTTGTTATTAATTACCCAGTCATAGTCCCCAAACTGTGTTTTAGAAATAATCGAATCTTAAAACAGTCTTGGAACACAAAGAAACTTCTCAAAGGACAGAAAAAAGGTGGGGGGAAAGGGCTGAAACTCAAGAACTGTATTTACAATCATAAACTAAAACACAACAGTGTCCGTGAGTGGGAGCACAAACAACTGTGAATGACGACTCTAGGAGAGCAAGCAGAGAGTGCAGGGGTGGGGAGGGGAGGGGAGGGGAGGGGAGGGGAGGGGAGGTGTGCGTTCATCTTCTGCCTCTGAGAGCGGGATATAGGGACATGGGGGCGGAAGGCAGCAGGCAGTGGAAAACAACTCTAAATGAAGCCTATTGGTGCTTGTGCTGACGAACACATGACTTGATGTCTACACAAGCCCTGAACACATGCATTGCTCCTACAATCTGCTTACTTGGTTGTTAAGTTCAGCCCACGTGCATTGTCTAACTCTTAAAAGACAGAGCTCCTCTTAGGCTTACCAGTCCCTCCTGCCCGTTCTTTTGTTAATTCACGCTGTCTTTTTCTCGTCTCTCCTTTGTTACGTGGAATGTCCCCAAATGTATATGGGATGTATCAAACTGTGTGGAAAATTAAGTTGAAAATTAGACAGACTCCCGAAATTAGCAAAAATCAGGAAAAAAAATGAAAAAAAGGATTAGTAAAGACACCACGTTAGGGCATTCTGGGAAATGACAGTAAATTAGATCTGAAGATAGAAAAAGGGAAACCATTAAACGTTGACTAGCATGACAGGAAGGCAAATGCAAGTGAGGAGAGGGAATTCAGTGGAGAAGGGAATTCAGGAAAACTCAGCTGTCGGCCGGTTTAAAGTTTCTCATGAAACTAGGTTGTCCCCATGTGAACAAATTGTGCCCTAGAGAATTTATCTTAAAGACAAGCAAACAGGCTTACACAAATGCACTGTGACGTGTGGGATAGCATGTTTGTTGTCAACTGGAAACAACCCAGGAATGGTTTAATGAACAGTGAGTCTGTGTCATGGAGTAGGGCTACGGGAAAAGGAAGCCAGTGGTGCACATAAGTGAGCAAGAGAGCCAGTGGTGCACATAAGTATGCAAGGATACCAGTGGTGCACATAAGTGTGCAAGGAGGCCAGTGGTGCACATAAGTGTGCAAGGAGGCCAGTGGTGCACATAAGTGTGCGATTCTGCCTGTTTGAAATGGTAGAGTAACCTCTGGCTCTGAAGAGTATAAAACCTTAAATTCCCCACCCTCAAGTCATCCAGCTGTTTGGTAAACTAATGAATGGAACAGACAGTTCTCAAAGGAGGAAACACACGTTGTCATCAAAAGCCTGAGAATGTGTTCCTTACTCTTAGCCATCAGGGAACTGCAAATCAGCACAGCCTGGATGCGCAGGCTCACTGAAGTCAGAACAATGGTTTTCCTGAAGGAAACAAATACCATCAGGGCTGTTGGGGTGTAGGGAGGAGGAACCTGCTGCTGGAGATGGAATTTGGTTGTCTCCATGGAAATGAGTGTGGAGGTTCCTCCAAAACAGAAACTGGATCTCCCATCCAGTCTTACCCCATGGGTATGCACCCTAAGAACGTTAAGTCGGCACCCACAGAGAGGGCTGCACACCCATGATTATAACTGCACTGGCTGCTTTAGCCAAGACATGGAATTAGATAACTGCCTGTCAACACATGGCTATGTAAAGAAAATGGGGTGCATACACAGAGGAACTTTATTGAGCTGTGAATGCTAATGAAATTATGGGATTCGCAGGAAAATAAATAGAGCAAGCGATTGCTGCATTAAATGAAATAAAGCCAAACACGGAAAAACAAACTCCATATTTTTCTTCACGTTCATAGCCTACACTCATTTGTGTGTGTTTGTGTGTGTGTGTGACTGAGTGTGTCTGAGTGTGTCTGAGTGTGTGTGTCTGAGTGTATGTATGTGTGTGTGACTGTGTGTCTGAGTGTGCCTGTGTGTGTATGTGTGTGTCTGAGTGTGTCTGAGTGTGAGTGTGTGTGTCTGAGTGTGTCTGTGTGTGTCTGAGTGTGACAGACTGTGAGTATGTGTGTATGTTTGTGTCTGAGTGCGTGTATGTATGAGTGTGACTGAGTATGTGTGTGTGTGTGTCTGAGTGTGACTGAGTGTGAGTGTGTGTATGTTTGTGTCTGAGTGCGTGTATGTATGAGTGTGACTGAGTATGTGTGTGTGTGTGTCTGAGTGTGACTGAGTGTGAGTGTGTGTATGTTTGTGTCTGAGTGCGTGTATGTCTGAGTGTGACTGAGTATGTGTGTGTGTCTGAGTGTGACTGTGTGTGTATGTGAATGTCTGAGTGTGTGTGTCTGTCTGAGTGTAACTGACTGTGTGAGTGTGTGTGTCTGTGTGTGTGTATGTGTGAGTATGAGTGTGTGTGTGTGTGTGTGTGTGTTGGACATGAAAGTAGAAAGGGGGCACACTGAAAGGGAAGGAAGAGTTCTGAAGGAAGAACATAAGAGAGAGAAATGGGCTAGATGTTGCAGGAAGGTGAATGTGGAAATTCCATAGGGAAGAAGGGGACCAGACAAAGGAGAAGGGAAAGACCAGGGAGGGAGCAGCAGAGATGTACAATAATATATATTCCAACACATAATAAATTATATAAAACATAATGTCATATTAATATGAACATTATATAATATACACATGTATTAATTATATACGATATGTAAATATACTAATTAATATATCAACACAACGTATAATACAATATATCATATATATGGAAATATTACAATAATACCCACTTCTTAACATCCTCACAAAAAATTAAAAATTAAGCGAAATAAAAGAGAAGTTGACGATTTTAGTGGACCAAGGCCTTAGCAACTCAGCGGGTGATGAGGCAGCGAGTGATGCTGTGGGGGTAAGGGGGCGGGGCTAGGGCTGAGGTTATCAGATCCTAACAAGGAGCTTCTGTGTAGGAGGAATGCTGTCTTGATGATGGTGCTGAACTCTTGTCTCCATGTAGTGATTGACAGGAGTCACTCAGCATAGAATAATGCGAGTCAGGTTGCGGGTGTGTAAATAGACCTGAAGATTTTTGTTGAACCACAGTTCTGGTTGAGATTCTTCTTAAGACATTTCCTAAGAAGACCAGAGGCGGAGCTTGGCACAGGGTGTATAGCATGCACACTGATAATTGTGTCGAATTTTAAAACTTATCTTTAAGATGAACCCAGGAGAAGATTTCGCTGTGAGTGCCAGGGGTAACACTAAAGCCAAAAGCATCTTATGGTGTTGTCTGAAAATGACGTGATAGACTACGCTATGATGCTTTTCTGTAATAATTATTTACGGACATTTCTTTGGTTATACTTCAAAGCGTAAAGTCCCTGTCAAATTGGTGTGCTGTGACGCGCCATGAAAGTTTGGTTTCTATGATCTTTGGAGCCGTTTTGCAGAATACTTCTTTCTGAGGACCACGCTCGCAGGCTAGTGCAGACCTCCTTGCAACTTGGCGATGGCGTTACCACGGAGCTTGAATCTCCCATGGTGCTCTGGGAGGCAGAAGACAGTGTCAGCCCAGAGGGCCAGCGCAGAGGGTGATGCGGTGGGTCCTGGGGTCCTGCTTGTTGTCAGCTGAAGGTTTCGGAGTAATTGACAGGTACACATAGGTGCCAAGCAGATGCTGCCTCTTTTCAGGCTCCCAGTCTGTTCTTTTGTAAAGAACAAGCTTGTCTAGGGGGTCAGCTGCCACCCATGTGTCTGTGTAAGTTAAATAAACCAGCAGAAAGCCCTTCTCAATGCCGGTAATGTATTCGCTGTCAGTCTCAGGTGTGGGCATTTTATTTTAGGTGGCTTCTAAGGTTTCCAAAGGGGGAGCTGGGAAGAATCCTGATGGCATATGGTACTAGAGACTGCTGGGAGTCAGAAAGCCACACCTTGCCTCCAAACTTTACATGATTTTTTTTAATTAGAAAAGATTAGATTTGAGACATAGGAAATTGTACCGACTCTCCCTAGTGTATTCTTTCTTGCCTTTATGAAAATCAGACTAACGTATTGTTATAGATGCCAAAATATTGGCTACATTTACTTTGATGTTTACTACGTCAGTTTATTTTAGGGTAGAAACTAACATGAAACTATTTGAACCTTTCTTTTAGATTTATTTTTAATCATGAATGAGAGAGGAGAGAGAGGGGAGAGAGAGAGAGAGAGAGAGAGAGAGAGAATCAGAGAAAGACAGAGAGACACAGAGAGAGACACAGAGAGAGACAGAGACAGAGAGACAGAGACAGAGAGACAGAGACAGAGAGACTGAGAGAGAGACAGAGAAACAGAGACACAGAGAGACACACACACAGAGAAAGAGAGAGAGACAGAGACAAAGAGAGAGACTGAAAAAGACAGAGAGAGACACAGAGAAACATACAGAGAAAGAGAGAGAGAGAGACAGAGACACAGAGAGAGACAGAGAGAGACAGAGACAGAGAGAGACAGAGACAGAGAGAGAGACAGAGAGGTGCTTAAGACTGCCAGAGAGTGTACTGAACGCAGCAGTTGTAAGGTCCCTGTCATAGGTCATGTGGTGACAGGGACTAAACTCAGGTCCTCTGAAAGACAGCAGGTGCTCTTAACCACACAGTACCCTCTAGACCTACTTGGGCCTTTTCTACAGAGTGAATTTAGCTTCTGTGAAATACCTGAAATGAGCACATCATCATCACCACCGCCACTACCACCATCGTTATCCTCACATCTAGGAGACCACCCTTACTCTCCCTCAGATGCTCCTGTCCACTCCAGCTTCAGCTCTGTCACCTGCCCATGTCTTCTCCCACCAGACAACCTCCACGACTCCTCTGTAGATCTCGCCATTACAAGAGACTTCTCTGACGGTAATATCAATATTGGCATAATTTTCCTGGATTATCCTTGCGCGTTGGATGCTGATAAACCCATGAATTACTTTGCCAAGGTAAAGGATTATTTTACTACCTTTTAACTGCACCACATCAAACCCACACATTGATTTAGAGAGGACATTCATTTTTTCCCAACATATTCAGGGTGGTGATGAATCTGTCCATTTATTTAAGTTTTCTTTTATGTCCATCAGTAAAGTTTTATGATTTCTTCAGAGCAATCAGGTAATTACTGGTTACAGCTATTCCTAGAAAAATTTTTATAACTGCTTGCTACTTCAAATTGAATCTCCTGCTCTGTTCTCCGAGAGGGCGTGTTGATTTACGGGGTGCCGCATCCAGGGCGGTGCATCTGCTTTTCTGTTTGGACCAGGGGAGGAGGAGAGGCTTGGATTGCAGTTTGGACCCTTTGAGAAAGTTCTAACTATAATGTTGATTATGCAGCACCCAAACAATAGAAGCCTTCCATCCACCCTTGGAGGCAAAAGAGTCGCCCCTGGAGTTCATCATGTGGAACTGTATTCTCGTTAGTCTGTATTGTTATGCAAAGTGTATTTCCAACCAAACATTTCTGACTCCGTTTGTGTTTTTTGTGAACACTGTCCAAAAGAAAGTATATTTAAACCCTCGCTGCTGAATCTCTCCCTTAGAGAGAAAGAGGATCACGATTTCCTAGAGTCAGGGAAATTGAGGACACAATTGTTCGAGGACGCCAACTTGCAGTTTCTGAATTTATCCCAAGTTCCACTTATTTGTTCAAGTTGACTAAGGGAGTGTCTGACTGGGGTTTATGGAGTGAGAAGGAAAACTCTGTGGGGCAAGCCTTTCGCCCTGGGGTCCCGTAAATCTCACAGCGACTGTGCTGTGTGCAGGGAGTTCCCTGTGAAAACTCAATTATTGACATGAGCTATCAGTTGTTCCGGAGGCTCCCAGTTTTTCCTCTGCACTGATGAACAGAGAACTCAGGTTTCAAAGCTGTCCAATCAAAGCGTGTACACGTAGCCAACACTAGTCGGGGGTGAAGTGTCCTCATACCACGGGTCTTAGTGAAAGCTGTGGCAAGACCCGAGGAAAGTAGCTTTGCCTCACGGTTACATTGACAGATGTGACGATGCCTTTGGCCACCACACACTTAGATCGAAACAAGGGGGGAATTAATTAGAAAGTCGGTGGCCTGCTCCTGGGTTAAAAATCAAGATCCTACTAAGATTGTCCTAAGTAGTTTTTTTGGTTAGCATTGAAAGACACGAGGCTAACGCCGAGTCAAGAGCAAAGTCAAATTTAAAATGAATCACATTAATAAAAAAGACTCTTCATGGTCCGAGTAGACTTGTAAGAGAAGTGGTTATTTCAGCACAAAATTGAGGACTTCACTACAGAAACACCAACCAGAAAATGCCATGTTTTTATCATTGGAAAAAGTGCTTTCTGCCAAAGAGTGGACCAGGAGTATCTGGAAGAGTACATGGGGGCACAGGGTCCGGTTTCCATATGTCCTAATCCATGTGTAATGATTTCCTTCTATTGGGATTGAAACATCTCTCCTGGAAGGAAGAGAGGGGACCAGAAGGGTCAGGGAGTAAAGCAAACAGTCAAGCCTCAGGCAGCAAAATCTCAGAGGACTTACAAGGCCACTCTCCACAGTTACACAAGCAGGGGTGATTAGTGGCACAGTTGCTCAGCCATGAGCTTCCAGCAGGGGACCTCAGAGCTGCAGCTTTGTGAGTTCACCCAGCGTGTCACCTTGGTGACAGGACTGACTTTGAGTCACCTGTGCTCCTGCAAGTGACCCTAATAAACTCATTGGTTTAGGGCTTCGGTCTTTGGTGGTGTGTGTCCTTTGGTCTGCTCTAGAACTTGAAGTCACGTGAGTGATGTTTGCTTGCAACTCGTCAGAAAAAGCCACGAGACACTACTGCTTCTCTCTCTGTCTGTGTGGCGCCCCTGAGAGAAGAAAAAAAGAAAATAGCTACTCTCGCAACTAACAGTCCACATTCTATTCTAATCCATTCCATCCCATTCTAAACAATCCACGTGTTTTCTCCATTTGCTGTTGGATGAATCATGTCCTTCTAAAAGGGGCCACTGAAGCTTTGGCTTTTCAAGACCCTTAGGGTACGATGGTTCGACAGTGGGAGGTTGTTAGTTGAGCTCTAATGCTCAATGTCTAACACTCTTTATAAGCGGATATTTGGACAGAGATCGGAACAGACACGAGGAGGATGGTGTGTGAGAACGAAGACGGACATGTAGATGTATCAGTTGGTACTGGGCAACTCAGATCAGCCGTTCTGGGCCTTTGACTAGCTGCAGATTTCTAGAGTGATCTCCACTGTGCTCCTCTTCCTCGTCCTTGTCCTTTTCCTATGCACAGAGTATCTGAAATGAGAAGACGTAATTGGGGGAGGAGACACCAAGTCTGAAAGGATTTAAAACTCCCATATGCACGCCAGAACTCCTGTTACTGTATTACCATGTTGAAATGTTAGCTGTGCTCACGGCTGTGAGGGTGCATCCTCTTGTGACCTTAACTTCCTACTCGTTCAGCGAGCAAAGCTGGAGGAGACTGTCCTTATGGGCTGCTCAGCCTGGGATTCACAATCTTCGTGACATGTCTCTGCTCAAGTCTAACATCCATTTTCTAAGTACCTTCCTTTCTTATTTCTGAGGCAGGATTTGATCCTCATTTTCTGTGATTTTTCTCTTGGTTCTTCCAAGGAGGGCTGGCATGGATTGGGGAAAAACACACTCCATGGAGGTGAAAGAATGCATTTATTGAGAAGGGATATTTTCGTTGTGCTGTCTTAAGCTGGTGGCCGTTGTCCTTTTATCACCTTGGAGCCATTATGTGAATGGGTGTAACCCTTTTGAGTGTGACATCAGCAGCAGCAGCAGCAGTCCAGTATGCTCTGAAGGTTAACGGTGACCGTGGTCACCGTGTCATCTTTGCTTTGAATTAATTATCGGAGGCCAAACCCAGGAGGCTGGCACATTCCTGACCTACTGGTTTCCTTCTGGATCTTTAACTCAGCCCTTCTGTTCCAGGACTCCGATTTCTCTTACTAAATAATCTAATTGTGACTCTAAGAGTTAAAAACCAACACAAGCCATCCTGAAACAGTCTAATCTGCTTCTCCACTTCTGCATCTGGCCCATTCAGATGGATTTCTACATCCTGCAGCTTTTGTTTTTAATAATACCTCTCGGGCTGGAGAGATGACTCAGCACTTAAGAGGATCCAAATTCAGTTCCCAGAATCCATTGCAGTAGCTTACCATCATGGGCAACTTCAGGGATAGATAAATATCTTCTTCCGGCCTCACTGGGAACCCATGCACACACATACATGCAGAATTAAAAGTCGTCAAAAATTTTAAAGAATATGCTTACCCATTTAAATTTTCTTTTCTTCCATTTTACCTGTTTTCCCTTCTGCCTAGGTTGTATTTTTTTAAAGAATAAAATCAAACTTTTACTGTTGTGTAGAGCCAGGCTAACATAAGTGAGATTTGCAGATGGGCTTGGGTTGAAGAAGAACACAGCACCACCACCACCACCATCATCATCATCATCACCATCATCACCACCATCACCATCATCACCACCACCACCATCACCATCATCACGATCACCACCATCATCACCATCATCACCACCATCATCACCATCACCACCACCACCATCACCACCACCACCACCACTACCACCACCACCACCACCATCACCATCATCACCACCACCACCATCACCATCACCACCACCACCACCACCATCATCATCACCAGCAGGAGCAGCAGCAGCAGCAGCAACACTAGCAAATATTATCATAATCAAACCCTGGAGGCTCCTCAGCCTCAGCCCCAGGCTATCCCTTCTGAGCTGGTGTGTGTGCCTTTCCCCTCATGGTCCTCCTTGCTGACACCACTTTGGTACCTGGAGTCATCTAGTAAGTTCTAAGATGTTCTTTAAAAGGATCAGATGGTAGAGTCAGGCCTCATGCTGTCTGAAGGTCTTTGTGGCACTTTGTCCTTGGGCCCTCCCAGGGCAGCTGCCCTCCATCCATATGCAGGAGGCGAGCGCTCCCCCACCACGCCTTGTTTCTGCTCTTTATTCAGCACCGAGGCAAACACTCTGTTTATCATTTACGGAGCACATCAGGTCATTGCTTTGATTCCTGTCTGATCTCAAAGGGCATTAAACATTAAACTGAGAACAATATTCAGGCTGAAGGCAGTGCACAAGGGGGAGAGCCCCGTGTTCAAAGACATCTCGTCTTTATTAAATGAAGCTTCCCTGCAAGGGGATGAAGCAATCTTATTTTATATCCCTTTATTCTCTTTCTTTAAGTGACAGAATATCAGATATTAGTTTATAATATTATCAGGGTCCTACTATATGTTTAAAATTGTTTCCACAGCTCTAATTCATTTCTACACGTATTGATCAACCGCCATCCATATCCCTCACTCTGCTGTATGCACACAAGGGGGCTACAAATGGAATCTGTGTTCTACAGATTATTCTCAGACGACTTAATGGGAGGATTAGAGAAGGGCCTGTTGATATACACGGAGCAATCAAGGAACAGGACACGGAGGACTGAGGAGGCCCACAGAGGGCTATGCACACTGTCCTGGACACGGATGTGGCATTCCACGAGTGGTATTCAATAATCACACGTGCTGTCAATGCCCCTGTCAACTGCTGCCTCCAATCATAAAGGTTATCTTGGAGATGAAGTTATATTGACGATAAATTGATTAATAGTTTCACTTGGATATCATCCATATCTTCTTGGCAAACAGCTATAACACGGCCTTACCAGATTCACACACACAACGCTTAGGCCACATCGCAAACCCTGATTATGACGTAGTAGGAAGCCAGGAACAACGCATTCCTGAACTGGTGAGAACGTTCTACAGGATTCTTTGTGCCTTTTGTCTTTTTTCAGTTGCTCGGAAAGCTTAAAATAAAAGTTTTGCCCTTTCCCATTTGCCTAGATATTCAAGATGGCCACTGCAACCCAGGGTCCCATATTTCAATTGTTATGGATGTCACAAGGTTCCACTTAGCTCCTCCTTCAGGAATGGATGGCCAGAAGGCAAAGGAATGGCCTTACCTCAGAATCATACCCTTTGTCTCAAGTGAGCATCATCCAATAACTGGCTGACCTTCCTATCACAGACAGTGTGTGGAGAGCCATGACCTTCCTGACACAGACAGTGTGTGGAGAGCCATGTAGTCTGTCCCCTACCCCCCATCCTTGCAGCTTGGACAAATCCCTTTGCTCAGGGCACCCAACAACCTCTCTTTCTTCAGTCCTCAGCGTAGTTCCCTTCTCTGGTGTCAGTAACTTTGATGCCATGGGAATACAAAATGACATCGTCGTATCCCAAGTCTGGCCCCCAGCACCTACTGTTCGAGTAAAGCAGATGCTGACATATTCCGAATGGGATTAAAGTGGATATTATGAGAGAGAGGGTGTCAGAGCAGAGAAGCCAATTTTTTCTTAAATACCCAGGAGAAAGTGGTTTGTTCTAATTGACAGAACTGTATTCCATGGCTACACTTAGGTCCAAGACAGACTAACAGCATACTGTGCAGCCCGGATACATTGCCCTCTTAAACACAATATGAGATTGTCTTACTTCTCCAAAAGATCCCCAGAGGCGTGTGCGCTGGGGAGAACTGACTATTGCAGTCGTCAGGAAGAGTAAGCAAGGCTTCCAGATGCTCTTTTTGTCTGACACGTTGTCTTTTGTCTGGACATATAAATATCGGGGTTCTGTTATTAAGAAATAGGGAAAATGAGGGTAGATGAGCAAATATTAATGTTTGCCATGTACAAAATATAGTGGTATGAGTAATTAATATTCATCAAATCTTGACTACCCATCAGGCACTGTGCTATGCAAATTTACATGTACCAGGTGACTTCATTTTTCTCAATAATTCTGTCATTAAAATCCACAGTTCTTTAGAACGCTAAGTCATTGGTGTCCCCTGAACCCTAATACACCGGTCACACCATTTTCTTGTTGGAATTGGCTCAAATAATTTGCGCACACTTTAAATGCTACCATGGAGACAAGTTTTTCAATGACATCACTGCTAAACTCCCTTAACAGATGGGTCAGCTGGGACCCAAAGGATTTAAGTCACTTCTTAGAGGTCCCACAGCTGCTACCATATGTGATAGATTTGGGCCAGATCTGTCTGACTCTTTTACACACTCCAATCAGATGTCTGATCCCCAGCCCCGGTTCAGGCAAGAGAGCTCAACTCTGGGGCACCCCTCTCTCCTATGCAGTTCAGCCTCCTCTGCCTTTGTCCTATTTTAGACAACACCTTTGATGACATAGAATGAGAAGTCAACTTGTTGCTCTTGAAGGGTTCATGGGAATCGGACTAGGGAGCCATGTATGTACCAACACAGAAAAAAAATGAACATCGGTGACATCGAATAGTCATAAGACCAGCCCATGACATTTGTAGGAAAGGAAGGGACACTGTGTCTACATCAAACCACAGGCATCCAGAGAGAGCTTGAAATCAATTATTAATGTCACGAATTGCTAGCTTAACGAGAGCCACTTAGTGACATCATAACTCCTTTACTGTTCTGATGACTTAACCTGAGGTAAGGATCTGTAATCCCATCCATCAGTGTGAGAATTACTACTCATGATGTGAGTAGATGATGTGAGCAGGTGATGTGAGTAGGTGATAGAAGACCCTGCAGGATAGGACTCAGCCTTCTTGAGGAAACATCCTCCCCATTCAACCATCTAGACAAACAGTTCATACCCTTTTCCATGCCCAGTGTACTTATTATGCACCCATGGTACAGCCTAGACCCTTGCACGACGGTTTCAGGTTTACACCTGAGGTCTAAGAAGCTGTTGTTCACTGCTGTTTATGTGGATGAAGTCCCTCAAGTCATATTTCACCATCTTTAAAGTCAGTTCTGCCTATGAACTGAGAAGAGCATTGAACCTCATCTCCTTATGAGACCAACAACAGCTGTGAGTCCTCCCATTCAAAAGGACGCCGGGGCTCAGTAGGCAGATCTGTAGATTTCTTAGACTACCACTGGCCTACAGTTGTCGGGGAACTCCGAATGGCACTCTGTGTGGTCACTGTCTTTGCAGTCCTGACTTGTGGTGTTTCTGCAATTACAACCTTCTTCAGAGAACTTTCTGCCTCAAAACAAACAAGCAAGCAAGCAAGCAAATAAACAAACAACAGCCAGCAAAGCTTCCTTCCTCTCTTAAATAGCTTTGTAGAGACCGCATCAACACAACCTTGTAAACCCCACCAAGTTAAACCTCTCTTAACTCCAGCTTCATTTAAAATTTCTGGGGTATAGTTTTCTAATCCCCAGAAGCCCTGTTGTGTATCAAGGGGACATAGAAGCTAAGATCCCATGGGCCATTATCATCCTACTGAGATCTTCATGAAGGACTTCACAATGATAGAATCATAGACTCAGCTCCCTCGTTAGATCCTTCTCCCACATGGCTGTCTCTATACGGCCTTTGCCTATAAGTCCTGTCTCCACCTTAGCACCACTCATGATCTAAGGAGGCTTCAAAGTATTCAGGTTTGTGAGCTCACCTGTTCTTGGCTTCTTTAAATTTAGTATGTGGTTTCTTTCACTTCGCTTTGCTCTCTCACATGTTTTATGGCAGGAAAAGGGGGGAAACCAGGAAGCCTTGAGTACCTGAGACTAACCAGCACTCTGGGAACATTTTCTATTTCCTGCGTTAGCTCAGATGGCACCAACAAGATGGCCCCTTTTCTTTGGTTCCAATAATATTCTCTTCATTTTGTTATGTTGTGCTTTACTCTCCCCGGAGCCTGTACATGAGTCCTTCTTGAGCGTCTCCCAGATCTACCAAGTATTTCTTTTGAACATTTCCAGTTTCTCCTACCACTTGTCCTGAAGACATGTTTGTGCTTGGTTACCAAAACACCCTGGATGACCATTTAGACTCCTCGGGCCAGTTACTATGTCTGGTTTCTACAACCTGAAGTAATGGCGTTCTATTGGTGGAGACTCTGTAATTTGCTAGGATTTAGAGAGTGTCATTCATTCCTGCTTTACTTGGCTCTAGAAACAGTGTCCTAAAGGTCAAAGGAGCCATCACTTCAGAGTTCACTCACTCAGCCTCCATCGGGCCACAGTGAACAACCTTGTATGGTGTTTCCATCAATATTGGCTTCTTGATAGCATTACTGGTGGGTTGTGAGGGCAAGTACAGAAGAGAAAGAGAGAGAAAAAGAAATGAGAGAGAGAGTGAGAGAGAGACAGAGAGACAGAGAGACAGAGACATAGAGAGAGACAGAGAGACAGAGACAGACAGAGACAGAGACAGAGACAGATAGGAGAATATCTCTGCAGTATGTTCTCATTTTAGAACTTACCTATTCTATTTCTACCACAGTTTATTGGTCAGAACAACATTTTTTGCAATGTACCATCAGTGAAATATCTACACAGTGATGCATGTGATACAATGATAGATTTAGCCAGTTTGAGAGAGGTGGTGTATTTACAGGTTGAGCACAATAATTAGTTGTTTCTTCTTCCTGGAACGTGTACAATGCTGACCAGATGAAACAGAGTGTGTCTCGGTTCCTTCCCTTGGGACAAGCCTTATTTTGACATAGTAAACAGAGCTATCTGAGTCCACCTGGGCTGTGAACAAACACCTTAGAGTGTGTAACTTACAAACAACAGAAGGAAGTCCTCACAATGGGAGTCTGGGAAATCCAAGAATGAGGCATAGACTTAGTGTTTGCTAAGGCCGTGCTTTTTGCTTCAAAGATGTCACCTTCTCAGCACATCCTTCCACAGTAGGAGGATGGGAAAGCTTCCTTAAGCCTCCTTTGTTAGGGCATCAATCCCATTTATGAAGGTGTAGTCTCCATGACTTAACTACTTCCCAAAGGCTCCATCCTTCAGGAGTGAAATTATTAGGAGAGATTTTAGTATGTATGTTAATTTAAGCATGGGGGATAAAGAAATAATGGTGCCTGGGAAGAGAGTGAAGTTACACTCAAGAGCACAGTGAAAGCATCTCAGAGAAGGGCAGAGAAGGCTTCATCTTCTAATGCCAATCACTGCATTGCCGACTAGGTTTCAGCATACAGGGCTGGAGGAAACAGATGCTGAGACCAGGGCAAGAGACTCATTGACCATCCTCCTTATTTGGAACTGGTGCTTTGCATGGCTTTATTTGTTCAGATACTCACTCTTCAGGGTTAGTAAAGGTCTTGACAAGAATATCAGTTAGATATTTCTTCCCCCACAGTGAGCAACAAACCCAAGCCAAGCCTCTGAAACTCTCCACCCTTGGAACTCACAGCAACACAGAAAAGGAACATAAAGTGACCTCAGTTATAGAGATGACAGAGTAGCCCAGAAGATGATGATGACTCTGCCTTCCAAAGACCATGTAGCCCAACTCTCTTCATGAGAGTTCTTAAGAATTCTTCTGTAAGTGTCTCTGGGCAGCGTGGATACCAATAAGGCATGGATTCCAGTCCTCACTCTTCCTTATTCCCTAGAGACAAAGTCTCTCACTGAACATAGAGCTAGTCTAGTAGCCAGCAAGTCTCAGGATGCTCCTGTCTCTAATCTTTACTGCACATGGGGTACAGGACCATGAATAGCCATACCTAGCTGGTTTTTTAAGGGGTGCGGTTCTGGGATCCGAAATAAGTTCCTCATGGTTAGTCAGCAAGTGTCTTATCCAGTGAGCCATTTCCCCAGCCCAAAACATATCTTCATAGGCTTACAGTGAGTGAAATTAATTTTAATTAGTATTTTATGTGATAATATTAAGTCCCGTGTGTTGGCATAGCTGTATATATTCGTGGAATTTATTTATAGAATGTATCCAATGTAGTGAAAAATTTCTACAGTTCTAGAATTACTATAAGTAATAACATTGCTATAAGTAGCAACATATGGCCGTATAACAGCAGATATTTGCCTCTTGCCTGCCCTTCAGAACACTTAATTCAGCCCTGAGCACTGAGTAGTGCCAGCATTTTTTTCTGTATTACTTTACAAATATCATAGGCTGGAGTCCATATACCTGAACAGGTGTCATTTGGGATCCTACCTTCATCAAGGAGAAGTGTGATGGTTTGTATATGCTTGGCCCAGGGAGTGGCAGTATTAGAAGATGTAGCCTTGTTGGAGTTGGTGTGTGATTGTGGGTGTGGGCTTAAGACCCTCATCCTAGGTGCCTGGAAGCCAGTCTTCTAGCAGCCTTCAAATGAAGATGTAGAACTCTCAGCCCCTCCGCACCATGCCTGCATGGATGCTGCCCTGCTCCCACCTTGATGATGATGGACTGAACTTCTGAACCTGTAAGACAGTCCAATTAAATGTTATCCTTTATAAGCCTTGCCTTGGTCATGGTGCCTGTTCACAACAGTAACACCCTAATTAAGACAAGGTGAAAATGTAGACCAGGCTAGCCACTACCAAAGTCAGTTGATAGAGCAGCTACATTACTCCTGGGCATTTACCCAGAAGACTCCCAGTGACACAGCCCAGCATTCTTGCACAACAGTGATTTTTGTAGCATGTTTTACAACAGCAAGGCCACAGAAGCAGCTTTATTATCTATCAACAGAGGAATAGCTGAACAAAATGTGGTTTCTATGTAGAGAAGCCATCTTTCAGTCATGAAGAAGAATAAACTTATGCTATTTTTCAAGGAAATAAACATTGGAATGGGCTATTACATTAAGGAACTGAAGTCATTTGTGGTTCTCAGACTTCATGCAGATATGTAAAATGCAGTTAAACAGATGACTTGAATTCTGAAGTAAAATTGTGACAAGAGAAACTAATGGGAGTGGGTGGGGTCAAGAAAGGGCAAGGTAACCGTGAGGCGTAGACTGGGGCACATCCGTGTGCATGAAAATAGTCGCATGGAGCCCTGTATTATAACAAAGGGCTCGAAGGTCTGAAGGTCCTGTGGACCTCCTTTCTCTGGCCTCTCTCACCTCTGGACTCGTGCGATGGCGAGTGAGTGTCTCTCCTGGCTCCACTTTATTCATCTTCAGAATGGAAAAATGGACCCACACGATATTTTGAAATTATACTTAGATGCAATATTGAAATCCTATGTAATTCATTAAATAATATTTATTGATGACACTGTCTACCAGGCACTGTGTTGGATTTGGGTAATTATCATTTTAAATTTCCATATCCTTAAAGACCAGAGTCTTAGGGAAAGAGAGCAAAACAGACAGACAGACAGACAGACAGACAGACAGAGAAGCTCACACATGCATAAACACACACAGGGTTGGGGGGAGAAACAGAGAGAGGAGAGAGGAGAGAGACAGAGACAGAGAGAGACAGAGAGAGACAGAGAGAGAGAGACAGAGAGAGAGAGACAGAGAGAGAGAGACAGAGAGAGAGAGAGAGAGATTAATAGGAAATAACCTGGAGGGGAGATAAGAGAACAGGTTTATAGTATAAAGAAACACATCTTTCACAGAAGAACATGAGTTTTAACAAATGCACACACTTGAGGATATAAGAGATAGAAGGATGTGTACAACTTAGCATAACCTCCTGGGTGACCGGGAGAGGAGCTAGCAAGGCACACAGCATCACCAAAAGCATAAAGAAAACAGCACAAGGCAGGAAACTGATATCTCAGGACAAAGCCAGTCGATAGCCATCACGTGCCAGCAGCACCGGACCATGAGAGCTTAACAGATCCTCCCTGTGACCAGAATCCTGGGTTTGTCTGTCTGTCACGGTGGTGGCTAAGAGTTTTGGGCATCTGCCACTTACGGCTTTCCCATCATCTCAAACCTTTTCCATTTTAAGACTTCCTCAAAGTGTGGGTCCTTGCCATTGCAATGTGAAATACACACTCCCTAGTTGCTAAAGTATACCTCTATGACTTAGGCTCTGCCAGTCAGACTCACCCCTAAGTGAACCCGATGTAGAACATTAATTCCGTGAGGAAAGAGCCCGGACACTCAACTGTTCCTTTGGGGCGTATCCCTGAAGGACTGTGGAGGCAGGGGCAGCTTTAGCTGGGTGAGAGACAGCTTTCCGGTCTCAGCTGATTACAATGCTGAGTGATGTTGGAAGTTAATTTTTTTTCTCTTCATATTTACCTAAGAACCTATCTTCCATGCTCTTCTGAAAATAGTCCTGGACTCAGTGGTACGCATTATGTTTGC
The DNA here is from genome assembly GCF_021556685.1 of Rattus norvegicus. NCBI lineage: Eukaryota > Metazoa > Chordata > Mammalia > Rodentia > Muridae > Rattus > Rattus norvegicus. The sequence goes on from NC_141536.1 coordinate 159,841,912, forward strand.
CCCTGGTTAGTAACAAAGTCCATAGTTTGTAACCAAGAACACTGGTAGAAGCAGTCAGTAAATGTGTGCTTGGTTTCACACACACACACACACACACACACACACACACACACACACACACACACAGAGAGAGAGAGAAGGAGAGAGAGAGAGAGAGAGAGAGAGAGATTGCTGCAGGGATAATTAAGGGATGAGCAGAATAACTTATTATTCCTGCTGTTAACAAACTTCCTGTTATTGCAAGAAGGACTTATCAGTGGGGAATGCAATCGATTTTATTTATATCTTTGATAGTGTGTTTTTTTTTAATTACAAGACCTAAATGCATGGCCTCACATGTGTCTGTATAGGTCCATATTAGTGAGCCTTGCTGGTTGCTTCTGTGATCCTGAAATCATGAGGTAGCAGCTTCGTGACCTTGACTTAGGTGACCACACTCTGTGTCCCTACACAGTCTATCCCCCTGGCTCCCATTGGGCACACACTCCTGAGACACTTTCTTTAGTTTCTTTCTCCGTTTTTCTTGTGTCCTCCCTCCATCTTCCCTTTCCCCTTTCCCTTTCTCTTTTGTTTCTTTAGGCTGTGAGCTGTTCATTGAATGTACCTGTTAATCTCACCACCACCGTGACCAGGTACCTCACAAGAAGCAAATGAATGGGAGAAGGGATTAGTTGGGGATAAGATTAAGGGTATGCACATCCCTTTGGGGGAGTCATGCAAGAGCATCTGGTCAGAGAACAGGGAGTAGGGTCAGGCTATCATCAAACCTCAAGGCCTGGCCCCAGTGACCCACTTTTGTTCAGTGGAGTTGGGGGACGCTCCACCTCCTAAAGGTTACACAACCTTTCACATACTACAAGCTGGGGCCAAAGGTACAAACAGATGCCCCCATCGTGATTCTTGTTCCCTCTGCCCACAATATTTATAACTGAATCATCAGCATCTCCGTCTTCATGAAAATCAACATCGCTGTCCTGGTGTATGAGCTGCCATCTTGGAGACACTATCGGGAAGCCAGGAGAATTATGAGTATTTTACCTGATGGGGTGGGGCCTTCCACTCATCTGCCGTGTTCCAGAGGCGCCGTGTTATGTAACTTGTGAGCGAAGCACTCACCAGCAGTTTGGGAAGAAGGAAGAAGTCAAGCATAGGCAGGTCAGACTGTGAGAGGAAAATTTCATCCTGGTTTTCCCCTGTGTTGACCTCATCCTAGCCAGAATCAGGAGAGAGAAAGAGGAAACCGTCTGTGCTGTGAAGAGAGGAGGGCTGGGTCACCTGTACCCTTGGACACATTAGCAAACTTCTTGCCTGTTTTATAACTTCAGAGAAGCTTGAGATCCCAGTGTACATGGCGGTTCTTTGTAAACAGATTTCCTTTTGGTAGTGATGAGTGATATGCACTTGGCAACTACCATTTCCAGCATCTCACACAGACGCACTCCTGCAAACATCGCAGCAAACCTGGCTAGGCGGACATGATTGCCACTGCATACCGGCTGGTGAGTGCGAAGCTCCAAGTGACTTCACTCTGGCCTGGAGGCTCACCGGTTCATCTCAGTGTTGGGCAAAAAAATGACTCTCAAGTCCCTTTGTTTTTCTTGCTTCCGATTATTGATCAGTACTGGGCGTCTCTACTTAGCATCTGTTTCAGCATCAATAACTGACAGGTTGTGCCTCGGTTTCCCCCTTGGTACAAGGAAATGATTTCAGTGTAGTCTTAGGGCTGCTCGAAGAAATCGATTCCATGACATTACTGTGTGAGGCAGGACAGCGCTTTCTGATTCTGTAGTAAGCCAGTTCCCTAATCTTGGAGACCTCAGATGACAAGGGCTTGTTGGTTATCATGCTGAATGACCAGTGAGTGTATTTCCCAGGACGTCTGCACTACAGAGTGGCCCATGGGCCTGGACTGACAGCAGGAAGGCCCTTGCCCTTCCTAGAGACAATGGAAAGTTTCATAGGTAAGCTACTAATCTGAATGTGACCCACACTCAACTCAGGGGCCAGAATGGTCACACAGCTTCGCCCAGTTGTGGTTCAGACGGATAATTCAAACTTAAAATGTCTAGTGTTCGAAGAGATCTCTGCCAAAGATAGGAAGGTTTTCCATAATCCCCCTACTATGTGGGGACTAAAAAAAATAACAGTTAAAATAGCCACCCTGAGATTCAGTATAACCAATGTTAGCAACATAAGTGAACTTTCATATATTCTTGAGCACAAGAGAAAACAGAATTTAAAATAGTTGATATTGTAGATATGTGTGTATGTGCATTGTGTGTGGGTTCATGTGTGTGCAGTGTACATGTGCGGGTACTCGTGTGTGCAAGTGTGTGTGTATGTGTGTGTGATAAAGAGGGGGGAAGAAGAGAGAGAGAGAGAGAGAGAGAGAGAGAGAAATTCTAGAAATCAACTTCAATTGCTATTCCTTTCATTCTGTCTACCTTCGTTTGCATCACAAACACACAACACAAGCAGACACACACACACACACACACACACACACATGTTCTTGTTTGACATAGACTGTCTCCTTGTGCTAGAACTCACCAACTCATCTAACCTGTTTGACTGTTGAGCACCAGGCATCCAGCTACCCCCACCAAGACTACGAGTGCATCCGACCATACCGGGCTTTCCATTCTCTTCATTCACATGGGTTATGAAGTTCTCCAATGTGGGGCTATGCTTTTCCAGGACCTGCCAATTTCTCTCGCAGGTCTCTTAAAGCACTTGATATCTTGATTTTGGAGGAGGTTTTGACATTTATCTATTTTTAATAAACATATCAGATGGTGGCTTTTAAATCCCCTCAGATGAAGCATGGATGCTTTCCAAGTCACAGGACATCTGGAGGAACCTTTTGTACGGTCGCTGCACTCTTTTTTGGCTTCTCTTCCATGTGGCCCCTCTGACACCATCACCTCTCCGCAAACGACACGTGGGTGTCATTAAAGAAGGAACTCGACTGTCTCATGGGATGTCAGCCTTGAATCATCTCCATCCCTTTATGCCTCATCAACTCATCTATAAGACATTGCCCTTTATTATGACAGATGTTACGTCGTTTAGTGATGACCAGCCATGGGGAGAAAGAGGTTTAATGCACTGATGTCTAACTTTATTATCTGTGGTACCTATTCATTTTTTAGAAGCCTTTCCTGACTTCATGCCAGTTTAAGCATGAAGCTTTATAAAGTAGATGATGACAGGGCTGGGAATTAAACCTTTAAATCAGAACGAGATTGAAAAGACAAATTGTGAGAGGTTCTAGTCATTTAGCATTACCCCTAGCCAAATGTGTGAATAAATGCACTCACGTTATAACAAGCATGTCATAAAGGCATGCTTTGTAGAAGGTGGGGGAGGGTATTAGGTGTTGTCTTAGATATGGGGGGGTGGTCATTAACATTGGTTCAAGCTAAGAAAGGATGTGATTATGGGTTGAACTGAAACAGGCTTCCCCCCCATTCAGTTTCTTTGTTTGAACACTTGATCCTTAGTTGATGGTGCTGTTTGAGGGGGATCTGTGGAACCTGACTAGTGGAACTGAGGGCAAGTCTTGGAATGTTATAACTCAGCCCTGCTTCTGTCCTATCCTTGACTCTGGTCTTACTTTCAATCTTGTTCTTCACCCACCACGGTGTGAACAAGCTATGCTGCAAGCTCCCTTAGCTATGGACCAAGCCATTCCAACTGCCGTGACCTCACCACACAATTGCATTCTGGGCCTTTCGGTTATGTACTTATACTGCCTTGTGATAGAGACATCTTTAATCATTTAAAAGGTAATCCTGACTTGACCATATTCTTGTTTAACTACCTTAAGCAAATTAATTAGCTTTGGGGGGCTCCTGATGCCATTAATTCATGGTCTATAAAACCTCAGACCTAATTGAACTTTTTAATATTGTGTCATTACTACCTGATATATGCATCCTTTAAATTATAGGAATTTCTCCAGTTAATGCTTTGCTAAGTAACAACACACACACACACACACACACACACACACACACACACACACAAAAAAAAACCTACATAACTATGAAAACTTTCCAAGGTTGCAAAGTAATCAAAACTGAGGTTAAATTATGGATAATTCTAGATTTCCTTCACTACGAATAAAAATATGAAAAAGTTTGATTACGTCTCAAGTAATATAATTCTCCTGAGTCTAGCTTGCAACAAATATGAGGTCATAGGGCAGGATTAGGTATCTAAAAGTGTGTCAGGAGGTGTCATCAGCTGACACGTGACAACAAAGGAGTCATGATCTGCACAACCATACATACCACTATGCGCTCTGGCCACATTCTGGTTTCATTGCTGTTACCGTGATAAAAACACTCTGACCAGAAGCAACTCAGTGGCTCAGCATAGCCTAGGAATGGGGTGACTCTACCCAGTCCACATAGAGGTCACAGTCCCTCACTAGGGACAGGCACTTGAAGCAGAGACCACAAAGGAGTGCTACTTGTTTGCTCTCACAGGTTCACACTGAGGTCACCCAGGGATGGCAGAGCCCTTACATGCCAATCATAGTAAAGGTAATCCTCATAGACATGCCTACATGCCAACCACACGGAAGCAATTCTTCAAAGGACAGCCCCTTCTCAGGTGACTCTAGGCTGTGTCAAGTAGACAGTTAAAGCTGACTAGGACAGGCATAATCAAGAAGGCCAGACAGTAACAGGTGTTTCTGAGAAACTGGAAGCCTCATCCATAGCTAGAAGGAGTATGGGATAGTCTACTAACCTTGGAAACGAGTCTGACTGTGTGTAGTCATTCCATTCCGAGTTTATTATTCCCAGCAGAAATAAAACATGTTCCTAAATGACAGTAGCAGAATCATCCGCAGTAGAAAATGGTGGGCTATACCAAAGTTCTCATTAGGTGTTGAGCAGATCTATGTGCTGAATGGAATCTGGATTAGACTGTAAAATTCGTGAGGGGCTAATGCATGCCAGCCACAGATGGACTTTGGAAACACTATGCTAAGTGAAAGAAGCCAGTCGCCAATGGTTATATATTGAATATATGCCCTTTATGTGTGATGTCTAAACTAAGCAATCTTTTCAAGTAAGAAAGTAGATTAATAGTTGCCTGAGGCTGTGAGAAGAACCAGTGTAGAGATGGGCTGATAATTGTCAGAGTCTCTTTGGGAGGGAGCAGCCATACTTCCCAGGGGTTATTGTGAGGACGACACAAAATTCTATAGAAAGAATAAAGCCGGTTGAATTACATGCTTAACACGAGTAAAACACTGGGCAGTTAGTCCAATAGAGCTGCTTTGACAAAATTGAAAAGATTCCCCCAAACTCCATAAATACAAATAAAAAAGCCATCTTGTTGACATTCAGAGTGGGATAATGGGTGTCGATGTTGCTAATGAATGAAGTGAATTTAAATATGTCAGAAATCTATAAATCTATCATGATAATTCAGACTCTCATTATTCTGCTTCGGAGAATCTTAGGATGTCAATCAGTGATTACAAAGTAAATAGAGGAAAACCGTCAAGCGTTTAACCCCCCCTTCCTGCTTACAGCCCACATCAGAAGAAGCTACTAATAAAATGAGAACTTCTCTCTGTAATGACCTCCAGCCGAAACGTGGAGAATGAGCTAAGGAAGTTTAACAGTACGTTAAAAAAAATCCATGAAAATCACATATAGGTAATGGTTACCAGTGGCTGAGATTGCACGAAAGATCTCACTTTTAAGTGCCTTCCGACGGAGCTACACAATATCAGGCATAAAAATTTAAATTCCTACTGCTGATGATATCGCTGAGTAGAGAGCGCCTCTCCATGACATCATAGAAAAACGAAGAACTAAACAACAAATGAGGGGAATTCACCAGATGTATGGAGATGATGTGATTGACAGCAAGGACCAACAGCATTTTATAGGATCAATCAATTGTTAGTATGATGTATGATGGCCACATTAAAATTCTCTATCCATAAGGCTACATCCCTTTCATAGACACAAGTTGAAGTACTTATGGTTAGATCATGTGATGTCTAGAATTTGCTTTCAAAGACGGCAAGGGTGGGAGGAGTTGAGCGGAAGTGTGGATAGCACAACTGTCCTGGTTTCATCATGGCTGCTGGCTGGTGGTGTATATATGGGCGCACACTTTGCTGTGTCCTCTAACTTTAAACATGCTTTAAATCTTTCATAAAAATATTAGAAAATATGTATTTGACAAGCATCGCTTGGCCACAGATGCATAAAAATAAAAGATTAGAGAGCAGGGGTTGTGAAATAAGGTCTGTTGAGTAGTTCTTATCAACTTGACACAAACCGAGGTACCTGGGAAGAAAGAACCTCAGCTGGGCATTTTCCTTCATTGGTTTAGACTGTGGATACATCAGTGGGGGCATATTCCTGACTGGTGACCAATGTGGGAGGGCCAACCCCACCCCACCAGGGGCATTGCCATCAGAATAGATGGTCCTAGGTTGCATAAGAAAGGTAGCTGAGCAAGCCATAGAGAGAAAGCTGGCGGGCAGCACCCTTAACAGTCTCCGTCTCAGTTCCTGCCGCGAGTTCCTGCCTTGACTTCTCCCCAGTGATTGATGAACTGTTATTAGAGGATATAAAATAACAAAACCCATTCCTCCCTGAAATTGGCTTAGACTAGTGTATTGTCACGGCAACAGAGAGCAAACTGTGACAGAAGTAGAATTTAAAAGGCAACTTCAAAGGGACAGATGATCCCTGCCAGTTCCGATGGGGAAGGTGAACAATCTACCTCATTTCACTTGTTCAGTGGGGGACCTGGGGCTAGAAGATGTGTGTGTGTGTGTGTGTGTGTGTGTGTGTGTGTGTGTGTGTGTGTGTGTGTGTGCGCACGCGCACGCGTGCGTGTAGGAGACTACTTGGAAAGAGAGTTACAGAGGCATATCTGAGAATTCTGCGTCCACCCATGACTTTCCTTCAAAATATCTACGTCCAAATAACCAAAACAGAAGTGAAACTGACCATGGAGTATGTGTCTAACCAGCTGACCTAACCAGCTCAAATAGGTGCCATGTAACTCATCGTAGTAACCTCTATCATATACTGAAGACCAGTAAGTAACTACGTGATCAGTGAGATGTGGTTATGCTGTAACGATTGTTCTGATGATAATGAAAAAAATACTAATTATGAGCCTCAGACTCTCCTAAATCAATTCATTATGTTGAACCATATTGAAAATGAAGACAGACAACCTTGCCAATTATCTGGAGCAGTTTCAGCTCCCCTCCATGTGGAGGAGACACCGCGTGCTACTTTCTGGGGCCTCCTTTGGTAGTTATGAATACATCCCATAGGTAGGCAGAGTCCTCTCAGCTGAGAGGGTGAGAAGAGTTTATTTTAAGCCCCCTGTTCAGTCACAACCAGTGGAATTAATTAGCACTCACTGATGTTCGCCACAGTTTTTTTCTCCCTCAGATAACTAACCTTGATTTACTTCATTTTTTTTTTATCAACACAACACATACGTAGGTAAAACTCAAAATCGCAAGCTTATTTCCAGGGTGCATGATTACTGTATGCAATGATTTGCACTGTAATAGATTTTAACGTGTCAGTTTGGTTTTTCATGAGACACTGCGGTATGGTGAAAATTTCACATCTCCTTTTTTTTGTATGTATGTGTGTGTAGGTGTACATGCATGTATGTGTGTATTCATGCATAGGTTGGACATCAATGTCAAATTTCTTCGTCAACCCATCCTATTCTTATAAGAGAGTATATCTCATGGAAACTTCAGTTCAACTAGACGGATTGAGCCAGCAGATGCCAGGAATCCTGTCTCTGCCCCCACCCTTAGTGCCAGGATTACAGGTGCGTATGACCATGTTACCCCTGTCATATGGGTGCTGGAGGATCTGGGACATGTCATCATGCTTGTGTGGCAAACCCTTTACCCACTAAACCATCTGCCCAGCCCCAATTTTTTATACTTAATAGCATTATAAAAGGAGAAACTGAATCTGAAAAATATACTCTTTGCTTATTGAAAACAGGAGGTTAAATGATAAGGGATCCCATCGGGCTATCACTGTAGACCTGTGGCTTTCATCTGAAAGACTCATGCTAGCAGATGTCTGGAGTTTTGTGTTTCAATCCTAATCCCTGTATATTTTCTAGTTCACTGAATTTTCTGCAAGCGAAGAAACAAGTTAGCCCTGTAGTTCCCGAGGGAGATGGGAAAACACAGCCCACAAATCAAGCTGTCCTGCTTCAGATTTTTGAAGAGCTGTGAACACTTCAAATGAATGTTTTTGTGCCACTTGTAGAGGACTTGGGAAAAACAAGGGCGGTGATGAAAATTATCTGCAGCTTAAATTTTGCTGTGGGTAAAGTTTGCCTAGAACAGGGGCACACATTGGTGTGGGGCTCTCAGTGTCTGCTTGTGGGCTACAGGGAGAGCCGAGTCTTCCTTGCAGAGACACTGTAGACTCAGCATTCAAAGGCTCTACTGGCTGGCTCTTAAAAGACTATGTCTGCTGGGGGTGGGGGGTAGATGAGAAAGATGTCTGCAGTCTCAGAGACAACAGAAGAATCAGTTAGAAAAGTTGATGGAAAAGAGAAGATAATTTTCCCTGTCCCCTGCCCCCGTGTGTGTTTGTGTGTGTGTGTGTGTGTGTGTGTGTCTGTGTGCGCGTGCACGTGTGTGTGTGCGCTCGCGCGTGTGCTTGTGTGTCTGTGTGTCTGTGTTTGTGCCTATGTGTGTGCTTGTGTGCCTCTGTGTGTGTATGTGTGTTTGTGTGTCTGTGTGTGTGTGTGTGTGTGTGTCTGTGTTTGGGCCTATGTGTGTGCTTGTGTGCCTCTGTGTGTGTCTGTGTGTGTATGTGTGTTCGTGTGTGTGTGTGTGTGTGCGTGTGTGTGTGTGTGTGTCTGTGTCTGTGCCTGTGTGTGTTTGTGTGTCTGGGTATGTATGTTTGTGTGTCTGTGTGCCTGTGTTTCTTTGTGTATGTGCCTGTGTGTGTGTCTGTGTGTCTGTGTGTGTATGTGTGCCTGTGTGTGTGTGTATGTGCCTGTGTGTGTGTGTGTGTGTCTGTGTGTGTGTATGTCTCTGGGTATGTGTCTGTGTGTCTGTGTATGGGTGCCTCTGTGTGTGTGTGTGTGTGTGTGTGTGTGTGTGTCTGTGCGTGTGAGTGACTGCATGGGGGATCGTTGCAAAGGCTGAGTGTGTGTAGGCCAGGGGAGTGTGAATCAGATTCCATTGTGCTGTGGGTCTAGCTTCTGGCTGTCATACTTTGCCTGTAACCCTTGCTGCTTGAGAGCAACTGAGGCAAGAGGACCTTAAATTCCTGACCAACATGGGCAATTTAGTGAGGTCTTATTTCAAAATTAAAGGGGGGGGGGGGATAAAAGGACTGAGGATGCCACAGCGGTAGAGCATGTACAAGGCCCTAGGTTCAGTTCTCAGAACCGGAAGACAAAGAGAGCTGCTCAGGATCTAACAGGCTGTTGCAGTGTGGCATTTAGCATAGGAAGAACAAGCAAAGAACACATCACAAACATGTACGGAAATGTCCAAATGTTAAAGCATGCAGTTACAATTGGATGGGTATCCCTAGGGTCCAGTTAGCTTCATGTGTCAGAAAGTCACGTATGCAGTGAAAGAACTTGTTCAGTGTTTGCTCTGTCACACGTAATTGATCTACAGACTAAAATCTGACCCTAGCGGTGGGTACAGAAATGAAGCCACCAGGGGTAGGAATTATGGTTTTGTTCAGTATAGCAACTCTCCTTCTCCTGAGACAGAGCAGCACTGTGGGGTAGCGAGACCATGGCATACATGAGAATACTTTTGAAAATGCACCAAGAATGACATCCATCTACAGGATCTTCCCTTCATCATCACAACCAGAATCCTTGCGCTGTGACCCTCATCGTGGATGAGCCGATGTGCAGTGTGTACCCCCTATCCTGAGCGCGAATGTTTCTGAGTTATAGTTAGCGTGGATTTACCACAGGGAGCTTCCTGCTGAGAACCATTAAACTTACTTATGTAAGTGACCTAAAACGATGAGCACAGCCAAAGCGAAGAAGCTACTTGCAAGGAGCAGGGGGTGTTCCTACATGAGGGACAGTGTTGCTAAATTAACCAAGGAATCCAAACACAAGAGAACAACCCTGTAGTTCCTTTGGCAGCCATGTGCTCTTAGATGGAGGGTAGAGACTGGATGCTTTCTCTACATACCCAGCCTGCAGTGTCAGTGTGAGGGCTCCGTAACTCACCAAACGGACATTGTTTTCTGCAGAGCAGACCAATACAAACCCCTGAACTCTACGGCATTCTAAAATGCCAGTGGCATGGATGGTAACCTACGTACTTTTTCGGGGTGGGGGGGGACGACAAAGTGACCAACCCAGAGGTCTTCATTGGAAGTGAAACATCCACACAAGTCACACACAATCTATTAATTATATGAAACAGGGAACAGAGGGAGAAGGGAAAACCCTTTATTGGGTGAAGTAAAAACAATGTCGATGAAAATCAGATGTAATGGATACCACAGGAGATGCACTTTTTCTCCTAGCATCAGAAGGAAAACTACTGTGTTGGCTACAGAGGTGAGGTGACCCACTGCAATGACAGAGGCGAGGTCCAATATGTTTCCTGCCTCATTCTCAGAAGCAAAGAGAGGGAACCCGGCCCAGCCACCTGCAGTTTCCTTCAGTATTGCTATTTTCCCTTGGCAGTCCTGCATATCTCCTCTCTTTTCTATTGCTTCTTTGCCTTTGGTTTCAAAGCATAGTCAAGTCTCTCATAAGGAGATAGAAGAGAGCTGGGAGACTGCTGAGCTTGTGAAAGCACTTGCATCAAGGCTGAAGACCTTGAGTCTCAGACCCACATTGTGTAAGGAGAGACCCAGTCCCAAGGGCTGGACTCTAGCATCTCCACGTAGGCTGCGGCATGCACATACCCAGGTAGGCACACAAATAAAATATCATTTAAAACAGAAAAGGGAGACCATTTCCAAATTACATAAACTCCCTGCATTCCCTTAAACCAAGTTTCCTCCTGTTTCTAAGACAAATCTGCAGTGTGCTTGGACGAGGTGTCTGTAACCTTTCGACCCATTTCCCTAACTTTGAACCTCTCTGTTTTAACAGAGTGGGCTATGTTCATTCTTTGGTGAAAACGTCAAATACAAAAAGATGTTATATTTTACTAAACGCTTCTTGGCATTTAGGGAAAGTCTCATGCGACATTTGTCTTTTATTTTAGCGATATTGGGTATTTTAAGAATTAGTATTCAGCTGTTAGACCCACCTTGCCTTTCAAAGAACACCCTCACTATGCAATCTACTTTTATTTTTACTAAATTCAGTTGGCTAGCATTTTGTTGAGTATTTCTGCATCTATATCTTTAAATCACATTAGCCTGTACATTCCTATTCCTCTAATGAATTTAGTCTCAGTATTGATGGTATGTTTCCCCCAAGACCGTGGTCAGGTTTGGAGGTATGCTAACAGTAACTGGACAACCCAGAAATGCTGTGGTCCTTGAGGGTATGTTTGGTTATTACAAAAAGATACAAATTAAAAGCTGCACAGGAAAATGGTGTGTTGGATCATGTCAAGGAGAAAATGGAAACTTCAGCCTTTATCTCCCCGAGGACGCATACACTGCCCTTAGTGTGCTTTACAATGATGTGTGATGGTACACACAAGGTATTTCCAGGCAGCTTTGGGGTGAGGGTTTGTTTTGAAGGTCAGACATTTAGGCATAGATTACAGAAGAGACTGACTGTAGCCTCCAGTCCCTCCCCACCTCCAACGTAAGTCAAACTGCCAAAACGCAGCACAGTCCAAAGGCTCTGACACACAGATCAGATGTTCCCTGTGTACCACACCATTGCCATGGTCTGTGAGACTCATCAAGGCCAGTCTCCGTTTGAATGCACATAGTAACAAAACCCATTCTTGGTGAGTTAACTGCAGACAGCCCTCTCCCGTTGGTAACATCATTATTGTTGGGCTGTGGGGACACCTCAGGTTCTTGAATTATTTTTTAGTATTTCTAAATATTGCTGTAGCATCCTTGATAGATCTAAGTGTCCTCTCTCTGCTGCTACCTCTTAACTCACTAATGTCTCTAAACCAGTATGTATCAACTGCTTATCAGTGTGTGGACCAGGGGCTTAATGCTTGCTTCCCGAAGTACGCAAAACTCAATGTGCTCTAAATGAAAATCATCGTTCATATTTTCTGCCTATTATGTCAACATCGTAGGTTCTATTTACAGCCAAGGCACTTTCAGGAGAAAGGTTTTATTTGGACTTACTGTTATACAGGGCTAAGAGTCCATGACAGTGGAGCAGAGGCATTGTATGGTGGTCAACGACAGCTAAGAGCTGACATCTTGACCTACAAGCAGGAAACTGGGATGGTGCTAATCTTTAGGCACACAAGGTGCACTTCCAGTGACATATTCCCTCCCACAAAGCCACACCTCCTAAGCTCCCCTAATATTGCCACCAGTTGGCGACCAATATTTAAATGCTAGAGCCTGTTGGGAAGATTCTCATTCAAAACAACACAGTCAGTGAATATTACCTGCCATTTGCACCAGAAATCTTTTTAAAACTGTTTTATGATATTTATTTGTATGCGTGTGTATGCGTGTGTGTGTATGCACATGTGTATGCATGCACATATGTGCATGTGTATACTATACATGTGTAAGTATCACGGCACACGTGTGGTGCTTAGAATACAATTTCCCAGTTCAGTAGGTTCCAGGGATTGAACCAAGGTCTTCAGGTTTGAACAGCAAGAATCCTGTCCTCTCACCAACCAAAAATCTTGGCATCACCCTGAAGATTAACCCCGAGCTTCACTTATGACATCAATACCTTGTCCTCTGATCCTGATGGAGATATATCATGCATTTCATCCCCACTCCCACCTTCTAGTCCCAGACATCACAAGGCTATGAAAAGACTGACAGTAGCTACCAATCCTTACTTTCACTTTGGTCCCAGAAAATTTAGCCACCAAGGCATAAGCAGAATAATTTTTGTAAGAAGCAGGTCAAAGACTTCCTAAATCTCCACCCTGCTGTGCCTAACAGCCTCTCGGGGGCCTCTCGAGTCTTCAGGGTGGAGTCCACCTCAATCCTAACACAGCACCACGTCTCACAGTTGGCACCTGGTTTGGAACCCCATCTAATTTGGCTCCACTTTCTCCTCTCATGCTAATGCTCTTGATAATAGAGAGGACATGTATGGTTGATTTCCTGGCATTTTCCCCATGGTAACTTCTACATTTGTAGAACCAGTCCTGCCCAGCAGGCACTCCAGTGATGGTAGCGGTACCCTGTGCTGTTCCACATGTCTGCAAGCAGCTTCTGGGAGTCCTCCTTGACATTTCACCCTATCAGCATGAGATGCCAGCCCAGACATTGAACTTGCATCTACCTCCTCTCCCATCAGAGCACCGCTCATGTTTGTACTGAACCGTGCTTTCTCAGCATCCTTCATTGGAACAGTAGCTACATGGCCTTCGTCCCCATTGCCTCAAACGTTGCAAAATATTCCGAGAAGGTATTGGGTGGTACACAAATATTTACCGCGTTACTCTTTTGTTTTGCCTGGATTTATTTCTAATTCAAGCAAGTTGTATATGATCTTTTAAGTAAATAGATTTCCAAACAGGCACCAGCCTTGGTAAAAGTCAAAATGATAGACTATAAAAATAGAGCATTTGTAGTAGGCATTTTCCTCACTACAATAAATGTGTTGAGAGAATGTGCTACGACCCAATATAACCTTGCATGCTCCTTTTCTTCCTCGAATGTATCGTTCCTGTGCCCTACGCAGAAGAGACATTCTATAAATGCTGCTTTAATTGAATTTAATTGTTTGAATTTTATATCTATCCAATCATGTGGCTTTGGCGTGCCCTTTGAAAGTGTAGAATGAATCACTGACAATAGAGGTGACTTTAGCCACTGGACTCGGACTTCAATATTCATAGACGGAATGCCAGACGTAGAAATATAACTCAGACAGGAAGTGCTTCAGGTCAGAACAGGTACAAGGCACTGCATCTTTTAGTTGCTGCGGGAGATACATCCTCCCCTGAAGAGAAGAAACTGAAGCCTTGGATACTGCCCAGACAAATGGGAGGCAGATGAAACATTAACCTAGAACACAACATTGAGAGGGGACCAAGGACTCGCATCACGGATTTGTAATGCAGACATTTTCAAAATCCCAAAGTATAATGTAAAAATTCCACGATTAGCCACCTACACAAAATTCAGACAAACATGTTGCTGCTTGTGTACCTGGAATTACTGTGCAAATTTTTCACACATCTGGAGTCAGCTGAAGCAGTTTCCTGGACCTGCAATGGCCAGCACATCCTCCTCTGGGTGAGCTTCTGTGGATGAACAGTGGTGTGAGGACAAAAGTGGATGGAGAAGGGACCTCTGCTACTGTGCCCTCTCTCCTTTTGCGCATTGTTGTGCTGAATTAGTTGGGGTTCCCTAGAGGAACAGAACTGGTTGAAGGTCTGCGTGTTACAAAAGGGGGTTTAAAGGATGGCTTCTAGTCAGTAAGAACTGGGTAGTCCAACAATGACTGTCTGTACTCTGGAGAGGCTAAGACCTGTGTGTAACAGTCCTGTTCACACACATGGGTGCTTCAGTGTGCCTAATTTGATGCTAGAAGTCTAGAAGATCCTGGAGAGGCACTGGTGCCCAGTTTATGTTGGAGCTGATGAGACTCACTGGATACTGTTGAGGGATGGCAGCAACAGCAGCAGCACCAAGATAGACACCAGTACAAAGGCAGGCAAGCAACATTCAGGCCCCCAGGCCTCCATGACGGGCTGCTCACTCGAAGGTGTCATCTACTTATGGAGCGGTATAGCCCCTTAGTTCACCCCTCCTGGAAATGCCTCCAGATTCTTCCAGAAGTGTGTTTCTTAGTTGATTGTAGATCCCATCAAGTTGACAATCAAGAATACCCAACATGCAATGCTTTCATTAATTTTTCCTTGGCTCTAAAATAGCAAAGTGTTTATTTCCGTAAGACCCAATGTTTATTCCTAGAGTAACTGTCCTTGGAAACATCCAGCAGATGCCTTATTATAAGAAGCCAATGTCAGCTAGTCTGCCTGAAAGTCTTGGGCCAGAATTCAGTTAAGGACAGGATCTAGGAGGTGATGTCAAGGCATTGGGTGGCCTCTGACACTTAGCTTCATTCACTTAGTGTTCTGTCAACTTGACACAATATAAGAGATATTGGGGAAAAAGGAGCCGCAATTGAGAAGATGGTGTCACCGGATCGACCTGTAGGAAAGCCTATGGGAGTGTTTCTTGATTGATGACCTGCTTTTCTCTGACATACCAAGACATGTCTACTGTCTTAGATGCACACTTCCTACTGCACTTGTTGTAGGGGTGAATGACCTTCCTCAGTAATATATAAAATGTCTTTGCATATCCTAACACTTATTTATGGCAGCATCTGTACACATTTGTCACCAGCTTGCTCCCCTGACTCTCTTGACATTGTGAGCAGCGTGCCCTTGTGCTGGCTCACTGGTGGTTTAACTTTTGCATACTATTCCATTGCCCATTGACCCCCCATCTTACTTTTGCAACCCCCACTAGTGGGATCTTAATTTTTATACATTTTTTGGACATATTTTCTTATCCAGATTAAGGACCTTTAAGTCAATTTCAAGGTGGTGTGAATTTGCGGCAATGGCTTTATGGATGCTGTTAAACAAACCTCCAAACTGGTTGTAGACATCCTGATGCTCAGTAGCGGACACGGGACACAGTGGTCCTGTGTAGCCGACGCGGTGATCTTGTGTAGGATTTCAGACCCTTCTAGAGTTTTGCCTTGTGTAGAATATAATATAGCAGCTTGTTTTCTATGTTAGCATTCACTCCTGCAATTACAATGAGTTCAAGATAGTCTTTTCCAGTACAAGGGTTTGAAGACCGTATCATATGCATGACAAGCACGTGATTTTTCCCTGAGACTCATCTCCCTTCAGCCCTCTTAATTAATCTTTATTTGAGACGAGTTCTCCGGGCTGCTCTCGAGTTCATTCTTTAGCCCCCAAAAGATTTTGAATTAGTGGCTCTCCAGCCTTGAACTCCCAAAGAGCTAGATTGAAAACTGGAACTGCCAGGCTTCCTCTAAAACATTTTCAAAGACTAATATCCATTTTCACACCTAAATTTCCTGCAAGAAACTCTTAGCCATTTTCTTTTATCTTCCCTTATTTTTTCTAATTTTTTTTGGAGGACACACTAATATATTTTTATAGTCTCTAGTCTATATTTAAAATTGTAAATGCCTTTATTTGATTTTTTTTATCCGATCCAATTTATGCTTTACTTACTTATTTTTCTAATTTTTATTCTTTAGGAATTTTGTATTTGCCTGGACTTAAATATGATTATATACATAACTAATTTCTGGCTCCAACTATCCATAAACCCCATGACCACATTTCTAACTGCATATCATCTTTCATCTTCTGTCTTCTGTCTCTGTCGCTCTTTCTGCCTATGTCTGTCTGTCTTCTCTGTCTACCTGTCTGTCTGTCTCTCCCTCTCTCTTTCACCCATGACAACCCACAATCTCCAGTGAGTGCTATTCATATTTGCATGAGTGTGGTGTTATCTACCGGAGCACTGGACTTTACCAGAGTTAGGTTTCACAGTCACAGGATCAAGAGTTTCACTCCTCCAGAAGCTATCTATTACTTGCCAATAGTTGTTCAGTGTGGGATGGGCCTGGGAATCCCCTATCCCATCTTTCTGGAAATTTTGGCTGGCTTGGTCTTGTTTAGGTCTTGTGCAGGTAAAACCCTGGGTTGTGGTTTGAACAGGAATGCCTCCCATAGGCTCACGTGTGTGAATGTTTGCCCATAGGAAGTGTGTTTTATTTGGGGTTTCAATTGCTATGAAGAGATACCACGACGAAGCAATTCTTACAAAGGCAAACATTTAATTGGGGCTGACTTATAGGTTTAGAGGTTTAGTCCGTCCAGGCAAACATAGTCCTGGAGAAGCTCAGAGTTCTACATTTCAATTCGAAGGCAGCAAGGATTTACTGAAGGCAGCCAAAAGGAGGGTCTCTTCTGCACTGGATAGAGCTTGAGCACTAAGAGCCCCCAAAACCCGCCTCCATAGTGACATACTTCCCTCCAACAAGGCCACACTTCTTTATAGTGCTATTTCCCATGGCCAAGCATATTCAAACTACTGCAGAGTGGTAGTATCAGAAGTTGTGCCCTTGTTGGAATAGGCATGGCCTTGTTGGGGGAAGTGTGCCACTGTGGACATGGGCTTTGGTGTCATATATGGGTCAAGCTATGCCCAGTATGTCCGTCTCTTTCTTATGCCTGAAGATCAAGGTGCAGAACTCCCAGCTCCCTCTTTAGCATCATGTCTGTCTGGACTCTGTCATACTTCCTGCATGCTGAAAATGGACTGAACCTCTGAAACTGTAAGCCAGCCCCAATTAGATATTGCTGTGGTATTGATGTCTCTTGACAGCAATAAAACGCTATCTAAGACACCCTGTTATAACAAGCCAATGAATTCATAGGCAGGCTATCTTATCTGGGGTTTTGGCTAAGATGAACCTGTTCTCAGCTGAAATGTCTTTTGATTGACACTATACTTTTTTCTTTTTGTATAAAGTTAACACAATACAATTTTATTGCATTTAACTTCAAAGGTTTTCTCTATGTGCAGATCACACTTTCCTCTAATGTATCTTGTGTCAATTTTGTGTTACTTTCTAAATGCTAGAATTGTCATCATCAGTATTTCTTGCATTTTGATTGGATCTAGGGAAACTTAAGAAATTAGTCAAGCTCACCTCAAGATATGTATGTCTGTGAGGTCATCTCCAGAGATTAGGATGAGCTCTCTGACTTAAATCATATAGCTTCTTCTACTAATGAGTTCCACATTTGAACAGACTGTTGGGAGATGGTGGGTCTATGAAACACAAATCCTGGTGGGAGAAAGAAGCTGAGGGTGGAGGTGGGGAGTCAGGGCTCTCTGTTCCCCAGATCCCTCCCCTGCCTGCTACTGCTCAACTCAACTTCCTGAGAACCACGATATGAACTGTCAGGCCATCTCAGCTGGGATGGACACAGAACCACTGAAACCAAGGTTCAAATGAAACCTTTCCGTTAAGTATTGCATACACTTTATCTGATGACTACAGTAACTAATGGTCTAAGGCTCTTTACAGCAAGAGTAGTCCACTGTCAAATATTGTCGAGCATTGAGACCCTCACCTGTCTTTCAGCAGACAGCTCCCATTTCATACATGCTTTCTCTCTCTCCAGGGCAGTGCTACAGTTTCCTAGTTCTCACGGCTGAACTGGGAAGGGGGTAACTTTGACTTCCTGTTACTTGTGGCTATTTGGTTATTTGGGGAATGTTCCCTCGATCCAGATATCAGGGGGCATTAGATTTTGAAATTGAAGCAAGCAAATGGAAAGGACCTCCTGAGGTCTTTATTGGAATTTCCTTTAGTTTTGATTAGTGACACGGCTAATACCTATGATAACAACTCTCCCTATCCTTGGACATGGTGCATACTTCTATTTATCTGGCACGCGTGCATGATTTTTATTATGCTCGATTTTATTGTCTTATAAGATTTTACTTAAAATTTTGCGATTTCTGTTAGAAATGCTCTCAGATATTCACAATCTTGCTTGCTATTTTGCATGGTACCTTTTAGAATTTATATTTGCCAAATGCTGCTCTGTAGGATTTTACCACGTATATGAGTATATGTTATGTGTGTGCAGGTACCTGAGGAAACCAGAGGAGGGGATTGGATTCCCTGGAGGCCGTTTTGAGTCACTTGACATGGGTGCTCAGATGGGAACTCAAAGCACTGAGACATTTGACATTTCTCTAACCTTTCTATAGAACTTTAAAAATAAGTCCCATATGTAACAGCCTTGTCCAGCATGTAAGTGTGTGCACGTACACATGTGTGGGTACACATGCGTGTGTACATGTGTATGTGTGAGAGTATGAGTGTATGTGAGCATGTGAGAGTGTATGTGAATGTATATGTGCATGTGTGTGCATGTCATGTGTGTGCGTGTGAGTGTGTGTGTGTGTGTGTGTGTGTGTGTGTGTGTGTGATATAAATGCTTATAAGACCTCTGCCCTTCCCCTTGTCATTCACTGATCTTTACTGCAATCAGAACAGTGTGGGGAGGTCAGCCTTGGAATAGGATTCTAGAGTCTGTGGCAAGAGACGGTGACAGTGACCTTCCTTCTGACAAAATCACTCCGTGACTTTGAAGGAACTACAATTTCTCTAAACATTAACATTTAGTTTTCATTACTTATAGGTATTCAGTAGTACCTATCCCTTGCTTTCCTGGAGGAAAGAAGCCAATGGATATAAATTGTGTAACAGTCAATTACATGATAAACACCCTCTATGACTGATGCCATTGAGTTGCTTCTTATCTCCACCCCACATCCTGGGTAATTTGCGATGCCAACCTTGTGACTGTCGGTAGAAGTCAGGCAGGGTCAGGGAGTCTGGAGTCTTCTCAGTCTGGGCCAGAGCACTTCAGTATTGGTGCTGTTGGGATTTGGAGAATGTTCGATTCTTTGTAGTGTGTAAGTAGAGGATTCTGTGCATTGGAAAGTGGTTAGTGGCACACAGACATCTTCTTAAGTGACTGGAGTACTGTGCCTGTCCTCCTTACTGCAGTGGCACCCAGAGTATCACCAGAGTTCCAGGGAACACAATCCCCTCTAGGTAAGGTGCCCTGGTCTGTGTGAATTTCTAGTCTCTCTACTGTGGTCTTCTCACATAAGCTTCATACATTCCCCAAGCTACACAATTTTAATTTATTTGCAGTTCTCTCATATTCTTCATCCAGTCTGGCCCCTGCATCCCTCGCCCAGAATGTCAGTAGGTCAATGGTGTTTTGAAGTAAGCCAAGGACCTTAAAATCTGGCCCCTAAAGAATGTCTGACCTAATGCTTAAATCCACATTAGCCTTCATTCCCTGTGGGAGGGAGAGTCTGCCTTGCTTCAGAGATGGCTGGCTGGCAGGTGGTCTTTCTGTCTTTCTTGTAACCTGGTCCAACTCCCTCCTGAGCTTCCATGGACAGCCCGCTGGGCTTCCTAAACATAGCAGCCTCTGGTAGAGCACAGGGTCTTTCAAATGATAGAGCCCAGGCTCCTTTCAATAAAACCTTCAACACAGCACATCTGATTGTGCTTTGGGATGAATAATGAGTAGTCCAAGGAAAGGATTTCTGAATTTTGAAAGGAGCAATTAAAAATAATGAGTATTGAGAAGAAAGCGTTATTCTCAAAGAAGGGTGTAAGGACCAGTCAGAACATGCCTTTGTGTGCTTGGGGTATATTGGGCCATCTTTAGCAGCCATAAAGTGTGAAAGGGCTTTATCCTGATGAGATGTATGCATGGTATATGGGAACCTGGGATGAATGCCGTTCTTCCTGACTAGAGTGCCCACTGTTTGCCTAGTAATGAAATCTGGCTGCTGAGTTGTAATGTAGAGCATCGGAAGGACCCACTTCTGCCTCTTGTCCATCTTGGTTGGTCTCTCCCAGGTGTACCCAGCTTACTTCCTTCTGCTGGGAGTGGGATTGTCACAGGGCTTTTCCTGCACAAGATAATGACCTTCGGAAGGCAAGTGCTGATTGGCAAGGCTCCTACGACAAAGGTCTCTGCTCTGGGCTGCTTTTCCTTTCTGTGGCACATTCTGCAGTTTATCCTGGTCTAACCTTTGTCCATGTTCTTGGATCCTCTAGTTTTAACTAGATATTTGTCTATGATAGATCAGGCAGTGGAGATCCACTTCCTTCAGGAAACCCTAGATCAGGTAGTAGAGATCCACTTCCTATAGGAAACCCTAGATCAGGCAGTGGAAATCTACTTCCTACAGGAAACCCTAGATCAGGCAGTGGAGATCCACTTCCTACAGGGAACCCTAGCTCAGGCAGTGGAAACCTACTTCCTACAGGAAACCCTTTGAAGGTAAGTTCCTCTAGCCTTGTTAATTTGGTGAGGGAGCAGAGTGATCTCTTCTAAGTGAGGTAATGTGCTTCTTGGAGTACTCCATTGCCTTCTCGGTAAGCCTTCAACCATGACTCACCTTGTCCAGAATCCAAACTCTCAGAATATCAGTGTCAGTAAAAACAGAGACAAAGGAATTAACTAAACAAATCAACAGTGAACAAACAGATCATCGGACAGATCTTTCAACCAGGCAGGTTAATTGACAAATGTTGCTCCATTTAAGATCTTTATGACGGGCAGTGTAAAGGCAAGATTGGGCAGGATGAGAAAATCATAAGCCATAAGTGAGTTCACTTACTATGTGTACCTCAGGGGAAATATAAGCGTCACCTGTCAATAAAAAAGCCGACAGCCAATGAGCTGAGGCAGGAAATAGGAGGTGGGACACTGGCAGGGAGAGAGAGGGTTCTGGGAAACAGACAGCAGATAAACAGGAGGTTTACTTGGCAACCCAGGGATGCAAATCAGAGGTTGTTAAACTCGGGATAGAATAGAGGGAGATTTGAGCAAGTAGCTGAGAGAAAGGCTGAAGGGACAAGAAGGGAGAAGCAGGGTAGGACTAAAGAGAGGTAGCTAATCGTGTGAAAGGCACAGACTAGTCTGAATGGGTTAAATCAGTTATGACCTAGTCAGGATGAGCCAAAGCTATGACCTATGAATTGAATAATAGTTTCAGACTTACCGTTCTGAGAATGGGGCTGGGAAGGAAAACCAGGTTTCTTTTTTTTAACGAACGTGTGGGACTTACGCAGAGACCTCAGCAGAGCCTCAAGAGACTCATACAGTCCAGGGGTGCTTAACTAACAGAACAGTCTGCACTCCCAAAGGACCTGAACAAATCTGGAAATAGTTTTGGCTGACACCAAGGTGGGAAGAGAGGGGATTATTATATTACTGTACTTCATGGGTGGAGGTCTATCCCTAACTAGTCTCCAATGCACACAATCCTATACTTACACACTGTAAAGGAGTCCCCAGCCCTAGCAACTATTACAGCAAGGGTCAAAGAATGACTTCAAGCTCAAAGACAGCCATGGGGTGGGAGTGGGGCTTTGGCACTGAGTTAAGCTCCCGGGGAAGCATGGGGAAGCTTCAAAGGAAATGCCATGATGAAATGTGGCCCTCATGACTTCACATGCTAATTAGACAAAAACAAAAAGCAAAACAAAAAAACTCAGTACGATTAGGGTACCAGTGTCTGCCAGCTAGCTTTCATCTAAATGAATTTCCGGTTGGTCTTTCCTGATTGCAAATCCAAGGGTACTCCTGTAGTTGGTTAATAGGCTCTACTCTCCCCTGCCATGGCAGAGCAAGTTCCTTGCTACCCGTTACCCGTCCCAATGCTCTGGATTCTCAAGAAAGACACACACACACACACACACACACACACACACACACACACATACACACACACACACACACTTCTATTTTACTATGCCTTAAACAGCTCCCAAACTCCCATGTTGCTAACACCTCCCCTTCGATACTCCTGAGTTATTATTTACTAAAATCTATATTCCACCTTTGCTACCCTAGACCCAATGGGGTGAGGCTGGGGCCACTCTTCCCCCAGCTCTTACATGATTGGAATGTTTCCTGTAGCTCTCAAGTCTGGATCTTCTTCTTTTCCTGGCATGGCGATTCTGTTCCTTCCTTGGTCCCCTCACCTGCAAACCCTTAAGTCCTGCCTCTGTCTCCCTGCCTGGCCATGAGCCAACGGCAACTTTACCAGTCAGAACCATTTGGGGACAGGGACCCTCAGTGTCTCACATGAGGAGTTCTGCAATTTGGGGAACCCATAATGCAGGCGTTAAACCAAATCCATAACACAAGGGATGGAGGGCCCTTTGACCTTTCACCCTCCTGGTCAGAGAGTGACAAAAGGCTGGCAAGTTTGCACTGTCAGTGAGTCAGAGGAGGAGTTTATCCTGGGAAGCTGCTGTTAGAGACGGAGATGGGCTGTGGCTCCTGGACCTCAGATTTAGTCCTGGCTGTGCCTGGCATTCCAAGTTTAACTCATGTGGCTCGGTTTCCTCTTTATGAAGCAGAAAGGACGACTGTGACTCATGCCGTAGCTTTAAGATAAAGCACGATTTTGCAGGTAAAGGCATTATGGTGATTTTCTGTTCACTCTCAGGGAGACCGAGTTTTAAATAGATACGTTTGTTTTATCTTAAGAAAATACACCTAGTTTTTTGTTTTGTTTTGGTTTGTTTTTTTTTTTTGCTTTTTGTTCTTTTGCTAAGGTGGGTGGGGAAAATACAGGGGCATGCTAGCATCTGTTTTGTGAAAATGGAATATAAACCCAGCGTTCCCACCGAAAGGAAAGCATAATGCTGAGTCTTGCAGAAGAATCAGAAACATAGAAACCTCAGTTCGGCTTTCTCTAACATGAGGTAAGCAAACAGCCTATACCAAAAAACGTTGCTACCAGCAGGTTATAAACCATTGCTTAGGAATTTATCCCCTACAAATAGTTGTGGAGATACATAAGCACACAGCATAGATTGTGATGTTATTCCTTAAGTTAAATTCACTGGAGAACACACACAGAGAAGCGCACACGCCTTAACTGCTAACTTCCGTAAAAGACTTGAGTTCGACCAAATCAAGTCACCGACTCCCTCAGCAGCATCCCTGACTTCCTGTCTGCAGACCCTCACTCCTACCCCAGAAACAACCACTGCTCTGGCTTCATTCTCTATCATCAGCTTTGCTTGGCTTTGAATTTATATAAAAGGGAGAGAAATCTTGATAAGTAAGGTCCAAGACCTCCAAGTTTCACTTACTATAAAACTCTGTAAGACTTAGAGAATACATTCCTTCACATTAGTGTGTAGGGTTTCCTTGTGGGAACATGTCGCCACTTGTTTATGTTGTTGTGAGGTCTGTGCATATTCCCAGAGGTTGGTCTGCTATGTCTTTGTGTGTACACACACACACACACACACACTCATGCACACTCACACACACAGAGATTCACACGCACTCACACTCACACACTCACACACAGACACACTCACACTCACCCACACAGATTCACACATAGTCACACACACAGACTCACACACACTCACACACATATACACACTCATGCACAGACTCACACACATATACACACTCACACACAGACTCACACAGACTCACACAGACTCACATGCATATACACACTCACACACACATACACACACTCACACATATACACACACACTCACATACACACACACTCACACACTCACACAGACTCACATACATATACACACTCATACACACTCATACACATACTCACACACATATATACACTCACACACACTCACCCACACAGACTCACACATACATATAACACACTCACACACACACTCACACACACTCACACACACTCACACACACAGACTCACATACATATACACACTCTCACACACACATACACACATACTCACACATATATACACACACTCACACACACACAGAGACTCACACACTCACACACACACTCACACACTCACACACACACTCACACACACTCACATACATACACACACTCACACACACTCACACACACACTCACTCATACATACACACACTCACACACATATACACACACATACACACTCACACACACTCACACACACACTCACTCACACACACACACGTACACACACGTACACACACATACACACTCATACATACACACACACTCACTCACACACACACTCACACACACATACATACACACACATACATACACACACACTCACACACACTCACACACATATACACACTCATACACTCACACACACTCACATACACACTCTCTCACACACACATATACACACTCACACACATATACACACTCACACACACTCACACACATATACACACTCATACACACATATACACACTCACACACATATACACACTCATACACACACTCACATACACACACTCTCTCACATACACACATATACACACACATTCACACACACACACTCACACACACTCATACACACACTCTCTCACATACACACATATACACACTCATTCACACACACACTCACACACACACTCACACACACACACACTCACACTTAAGAACTCAAGAGCTTTTGTGCTGCTCTGTGGGTGGGCGCATATCAGGTTCTAGCCTGTCCTATCTGTATCCTGTGGACCAGATGTGACTGAGGATCGCTCTTCCACTTTGAAGTTTAAATATTTTTCTAGAAATGCTATTTTTTCTTGGATAATCTCTTGGTTATGATCCATATGTTTAAGTTCTGGTTTAAAATATCCCTGTTTATGCTAGGGTTATGAGCTTTATTAATCACTCATCTTGTTGCAAGAACAAAATATCTGACAAGAAACTAAATTACGTATGGAAAGAGTTTCTTTCAGCTCACAAGTCTAGGGCACAGTCCTTCAGGGGAGCAGAAGCTTAAGGAAGCCTCAGGTAAGAAACGGATAGAGCTCAGTGGATACAAGTGTTGGTTGGCTTTGCTCTTTTTACGCAGTTCAGAACCCAAAGCACAGGGAACCATATAGCTGACGTTCAGTATGGGCATTCCTGAGTCATCCAACCTAATATAGATAACCCCTTACAGTCATGTCTGGGAGAGCAGCGTAACATAGATAATTCCATGTAAACATTTCCAGACGTGTGTCTCTGTGTGACTCTAGATGTTATCATGTTGACAATCAATATTATCATGTGAGGATAGTAGCCTATATTTATTGCCAGTATTCATTTTTAATAGGAAAAATATGCTAATCAGGTAACCATAACAAATAGACTTTAACACATTGGAAATATTTAGGGCGTGTTTAACATGTAAGCATTAAAATCTATATAATAACATATTATGAAAAAAGAATTATTTATACTATATTTTTTTTTCCGGAGCTGGGGACCGAACCCAGGGCCTTGCGCTTCCTAGGCAAGCGCTCTACCACTGAGCTAAATCCCCAACCCCTATACTATATTTTAGTTTGAAAAATAGGTCGTAAAGTGGGAAGTGTAATGTAATATTTGAAAGTCGCAACATAGAATGAAGGATATATACCAATCTGTTGTAGTATTTATCTTTTAGTAGTGATAATTTAAATCAATATTATCTTGTGTTTACTGATTCCTATTTTGTGATATTTATACAATCATGTGTTCTTTCTCTGACACAAAGGAGAAAAATCTGTTAAAAATAAGAGAGAATAACACTAAATTTGGTGATAAATATTTTATACCAATTTATACATTATTAAAGAAAACATGATATGAATATTAGCTTATTATTTAATTGGTAAACTCTCTTGAGTTTGGAGGTGGTTTGAGTGCAGGGTGTTGAGAATATTTTTATGTGTTAGCCATCAAAGCAAAAGTTTGAAAACATTCATGGCTTCTCATCAAGGATAATTATCTATTACCTACTGATGGCTGTGTTTTCACCAACTGGCTCTGGCCCAACTGGCAATTGCATATTTAATTAGCATATCAATTTATTCTCATTAGTGAGTCTGGTTGAAAGTAAATAATTTAGACATTTTCTACCAACACAGTCACCCGGTCTAGGTTGCAAGTTAGAACCAGGAGAGCCGATGAGCTCACAGCTCTTCTGAGGATTTCTCTTCTCTAGAAAAATCTTACTGAGAAAGTTACGGAAAGTGATGTCGTCAGTTAGGAAACTCTCACTCTGATGATGGCTCAATCTGCCCTTTGGAAATCACAGAAATTCAAACTGGCCTTTGGAACTCCGTTGACCAAGGATCACATTACTTCTGAAATGCTCTCCTTCAGTTTGAACTTGAAGTGTCTCAGGAGACCTTTTTAATGTTGGACTTTGGATTAAATCCTTAATTTTTTTCCTGTAAATTGACTCAAAAGAAGCACCCCTTCCTTCTCAAGCCCTCCTAGAACAAGGAGGTTGGATCAGAGAGCTGGTTGCTAACATGCCTTTATTCAAATAATTGAAAGGACTGTCCCTGCTGGGCGCTTCTCTCTCAGCAAGGACCACAGTCCTGAATAAGGCAGAGAAACATCTTCATCTCAAGGAACTAAACCCTCCGCTTACCACTTACAGAGGCAGGGGACAATCAAGCACATGGTTACATTGACATGAGACCCAGAATAGAACCAAATACCACTGGGGGAAAAAGTCAACGAAATGATTCCTCATGATATTCTGATACTCATAGATCGATCGATTGGTGCCTCAGTGGAGGGACATCTATCAATTGATGGGAACAGGTGCAGAAACCCACATCCAAACATTCAGCAGAGCTTGGGGGATCCTGCTGAAGAGGAGGAGGAAGAATTGTAGGAGCCAGAGGGGTCAAGAACACCCCTGGTCTCAGCGAGGTCTTCTGCATATGCCTTATGGTTGTACAACTTGGTGTTCTTGTGGGACTCCTCATGGTGGGAATGGGGTCTCTTTTGCCTGTTCTTGGGACCCTTTTCCTCCTACAGGATGGCCTCATCCAGTGTGGATATGAGGGTTTTGCCCAGTCTTATTGCATCTAATTAGAGCCATGTCCAGTGGGTATCCCTAGAAGGCCTGTTCTTTTTTTTTTTAAACAGAGATGGAGTCATTGGGAGAGGGAAAATGGGGGGCTGATTGGGAGGAACATAGGGAGGGGAAACTGGAGTCTAATGCATGAGAGAAGAATAAAATGAATAAGGGCTATGGTGAAGAGCACACTTTGATACAGAAGTGGTCCCCAACGTCCCCATCTGGTTGCTTCCCTCTTCTCTGGAAGGAAGAGCAGGAATCTCACTCACCAGCAGTCAATCCTCACACAAAACACCATAAGCTATGTGTGCTGGCCTCAGCTACAGGAGAGGAAAGAGAAGCTCCTATCTTTTCTGTTTGTGCCAAGGCATGGTCTTGTAGCCCAGGTCACTGGTGGACAATGATATCCTTGGGGTATGCTAAAAGACACACACTGGCTTTAATATCTTCCAGTTCCCACCTCAGACTTTTAAATAATCTTGTCTTTGGTTTTCTACCTTGTGAATGATGTTAAAAGGGATTTTGGAACACTTGCTTGAGAAGAGACAAAAGCATGAATGTCCGCAGGGCTTTTCCATCCTTTCCTGTGAGATGTCTGTGGTAGCTGATGACACAGAATTCTTGTCTGTGTGTGTGTCTGTGTGTGTGTATGTGCCTGTGTGTGCACATGCATACACATGTGTGTATGTGCACTGCATGTGTATATATGTGTGTGTGCATGTGCATGTGTATCATGTGTATGCATTGTGTGTATGCATGTGTGTATGTGAATGTGTATATGATTATGTGTGCATGTAGGTGCATGTGTGCATGTATATGTGTATGTGCATGTGTATATGATTATGTGTGCATGTGCATGTAGGTGCATGTGTGCATGTATATGTGTATGTGCATGTGTATATGATTATGTGTGCATGTGCATGTAGGTGCATGTGTGCATGTATATGTATATATTGCATGTGTGCATTGTGTGTGTTTGTGTGCATGCATATGCATATGCATGTGGGTGCACATGTATATATGCATTGTGTGCATGCATGTGTGTATGTATATGCACATGTGTGTACATGTGCACAGGTGTATGAACATGTATACATGCATGTGCACATGTCGGTATGCTCATTTTCTATAACTATTTCCGTGTAGGTGTGAACAAATGCCTTCTCATCCAAGACAGGGAGCCAGCGACTGAACAGAGTAATGACACCACCTAAGTCCAGCTTGATGGACACATGAATTCATCAGGGTCACGTACAGGTGTGTGAGTAAAGAGTTACTTACAGGACCAGGATTACTCAAAGGCACCTGCATCACAGAATGCCCAGCACAGGCAACGGCTCTTAAACGGGAAGCTTGGAGCTTTCTATAAGACCTGCAGGCAGCTGGACAGGTTGGGGAGGTTTATGTTTTTAGCAGCCCCTACTGTTCACGTAACTTGGCAGAGGATTGGACTTGCAAGTCTGGTCAGTTTCAGGGACTTCCTGATTTGGGAGTTTATTAAGTCCTGAGCCTTAAAGAGCTCTCACCTTTAGAAACTCCTGAGTCTGAATGAACTTCCTTTTGTTACAAAATATTTCAGTTCAGAGGGAATTATTACATAACACCCTGCTGAGCATACACACACTCTTCCTCCTCCTGTCAGACACTGAAGTAAGTCTTTCCTTGATCATCTCCAGATGTGTTTTTGAGGCAGAGTCACAGAACCTGATGCTTGCTTATTTGTTTAACCTGACTGGCCCTGAGGCCCCTGCATCTACCTGTGTTCAGTCATCCAGCATGAGGACTAAGGACATGCCCCACCACACCCAACGTTTATGTGGATGCTGAGGACTCGAACTCAGATCCTCAGGCCTACACAGCAAGCACGTTACCCACTAAGCTGTCTCCCAGTCTCTCATACAGAACTCTACTGAACATAGAGGATACAAGCAGACCCAGAGCCAGAGATTGTATCCACTAAGAAGGGCATGGCAAAGATGAGAGCTAGGGGTGACCACGTTTCCTATTTGACCCAGAATCTGCCGTGCACTCGGAAAGAACACAGTGCTGCCTTGGGAAACATGGAGGATCATGGAATCCAATCACAGCTTTCATTACCTCAGTCCTGAACTAGACAACCACATATTACTAGGAAGACACTGCAGAAAAATAAGAAAGCAAGCAACCCTTTGTCTTCCTCTATATCCTTTCTGTCAGCAAACTGATGACAGAGGGTAGGCAGAGCGTGTCCACAAAATCAAGACAGCTGAGGAAGCCAGTCTCCTGCAGCATGTCTTCTCCATGGACAAGAAAATACAGGAGCATATGTGAAATACAGATTGAGTGATTTTGATAATTCTGCATGCGACATAATGTCATTCTATGGCATCTAACTTGGCATGGCCCAAAATAAAAGATGACAGAAATTCATTAATAATGTCAGGTATTGCATTTATATTTACTTAGAATAAAAAAGAAACATAACAAATTAATAAAGAGACAATGGGTTGATGGACAGAGCTTTTGATTTTGCTTTTGGAACCTTTAACAACACACACACACACACACACACACACACACACACACACACCAGGTTTCTTTAAAAAAAACAATATTTTTTTCTTTTTTTTAAACCAGAATCTACAAATGACATAGCTGGCCATGCCTATAAGAAAGTAAGTTCTGCGTAAAGAGTTCAGAGGACTTTATTGAAGACTCTAAAGTTGGACAGAATGTAGGAGACTCGTGGAGATACCAAAGTACTCAGAGCCCTGGCATAGTGGGTCATATGTCAGCATACGGTCAGCTATATCCCAGGACTTAAAGGGACAAGGACTGAGACATGTTTATCTCAGCCTGCAGAGGAGACAGACAATGGAAAAATAAATGTTCTGCTCCCCTGCACATTTCTGTTCTGTTCTGTTTCCTTTGGTGTCCTCTCATTGACTCAACTGGAGTCCAGACATCGAGGGAGACTGATAGATACAGACACTGAGGTCAGGCTCTGGGAGCTATGAACTCAGAGGAGGTCAGATAAAGTATCCCGGCCAGTATGGTATGGGCTGGTTGCCAGTGAGGATGCTGTGATTAGAAGAAAATTGACCCCTGTCCAGAATTATAGATGCAGCATCTCTAACACCCCTGATGCTTCCCTTGTGAGGAACATACTTTCTTACATCCCGGTAAGGGGCCCTGGATAGCTCCAGGATTGGTTGCAGAAAGATGGATTCATGAACACTCGATGCAGCCCATACTCCCCAACCAAAGAAGAAAGGAAGCAAGTTACAGGTAGCTCTGGTTGGCAAGGTAGCAATGTGGGTAGCATGGGAACTACATTCACAACAGCCCTTTGGATTTGGACTGCTTTATATCAGTGAATCCTTCCTGTCTGTTAACTGCAGAGTTAACATCAGAACTATCGGATAACTTATTGTTGCAAAACAAAGAAACAAAAATTCCATGCATCTGGAGGTGTCAGATATTGGATCAGAAGTGGGATCAAAAATGACCACAATAACCACCAATAATGATGGTAATCAATTCTAGGCTCTTTATTAACTGTCATATCTTCATTGCTCCTCCAGTTCTCCGTCATACAGAATGGAAAAACAGTGTCAGTAATTACAGTTGAGAATGCAGCCAGAGAATCGCAGGTTTAAACCCTGTGTTTACCCAAAGAACAGACAGAAAATGTTATGTCAGAACAGGATTCAGATTTCATCCCATCCAATGGTGGCTGTGACAATGGGAACGGGTGCCATGCCCCCAAAACACTGCACACAAATACCTTACTTACAGTTTTGGAAATCCAAAGGCCAATGGGTCTCGAGGGGTTAAAAACCCAAATGCTGGCAAGGAGAGGATCCTGACTGTTCCTGCTTCTAAAAGGCACCTGTGTTCCCCAAGGTACAGCCTCCTCCTTCAACATTAAAGTTAGCAGCATAGCATCTCCCAGCACCCTCTTCTTCTGATAGCCCTGCCTTCCTTACCACTGTTCTTGTCCTTAGGATGGCCACTCACACTGGTTAAGATCACTTTGCCTCACTGAGAGTGTCCCTCATGTTACACGTCCATAAATAAGAGACTTATTTATTTTATGTATTACTCTGTTTGCATGTGTACCTGTGAGCCAGCAGAGGGCATCAGATCCCATTACAGATGGTTAGGAGCCACCATGTGGTTGCTGGGATTTGAACTTAGGACCTCTGGAAGAGCAGTCAGAGCTCTTAACCGCTCTCTAGCACCTCTAATTCTTTTTTTTTTTTGAAAACCTAAATAACTAAAGTAAATTTAAATTAGTAACCAAAGTGTATGACTGGGTAGTTTTCAGTAAGATTTGGTAATTTTCAGTAAAAAAAAAAAAAAAAAATTCTATTGTCTCTGAAAGCTAGTAATCATTTGTAGCAGGTGAGTAGGGCTATGGAGAGAAAGAGGCAACAAGCTTACAATGTAAAACCAGCAACCAAAAAAAAAAAAAAAAAATGGCAGCTGTTTGCCATCCTGGCCACACGTGGGACAAACAGAGCATGCGCAGCAAATGTAGGTCATGCGCAAATGGGGAAGAAGACAGGTTTTAAAGAACCAGAACTCATGCAGTGTGGGGGTTTGAACTTCTGTGGCTGAGTCTCAGTAGCCCACTTCCATGCTCAGGAGTGTTTTTATTCCCTCAACCCCCCAGCCCCAAACCGCTACCCAGTTTCCATCAACATCCTTGTGTCCGGGTCCAGTTTATTGTTCCAGACACAAGAACCTGGAAATCTCAGTGGGTGATCCCTGGTCCCTGGTCTGTACCTCTGTCTGCGTGTCTGCGTGTCTGCGTGTCTGCCCCTCTTCCCGAAATTGCGGGCCAACAAGTACGACATCCCCTGTGGCTCTGTTCCGTGTTGAGGTGCATGCATGTTGTATGACAGTCGCCATTCCTCTTACCCTCTTAGCCAGCTTGGGCACACTGGACTTTGCAATTTTTTTTAAATTAAGATTACCATACTAACACACGTATATCATTATGGCATTTTCCCCCACTATATGATCCTTTACACTTTGTTCCCCTACATTCTTTTTTATTTTTCCGATCACCCCGGCTCAGTGGAATTCATCAGAACAACAAACGGTTTGGCTATCTAAAGACAAGCCTTCAATTTGCTAAATTCAGGTGTTTCCCAAAGAGTTCAGCCATCTCCTTCCCATCTGGGCACGGCTAAGTAAGCAGGAAAGCAGACAGAAAATCTATGCCGGTGCGGCTCAGGTTTCCTCTGAAAGGCTTTTGAAGAATCGACCTTCCCCGTGTCTAGAGCAATGAAATGGAGCTCATTAGAGCGGGCGTTTTTTGAATGACTGAATGACTGCCAAGAAGACATTGTGTTATGAAAGGAACCGCCATATGGTTTTAGACGAGAAGGGATAGAGACCCCTGCTAATGTACCAGAGATGCTGTCTGCAGTGTGTATGTAAAAATAAAGAAAGGTGGGCTTGAG
The DNA here is from genome assembly GCF_021556685.1 of Rattus norvegicus. NCBI lineage: Eukaryota > Metazoa > Chordata > Mammalia > Rodentia > Muridae > Rattus > Rattus norvegicus. The sequence continues at coordinate 159,874,959 of NC_141536.1, forward strand.
CTTGGCAGTTGCTATGCAACATTGCATTTGGCCATCGCTC